>NC_133537.1:72158299-72464966 GCF_048544455.1 Silene latifolia | reverse complement strand
CATCCAGAGTTCGGCTCGCATAGTAGATAGCATTCAAAGCTTTGTCTTTCCTTTGGCCTAGCACCGCTCCTAGTGCATAGTCACTCGCGTCACACATAATCTCAAACGGCAAGTCCCAGTTGGGAGGTCAGATGATCGGCGCAGAGACTAAAGCCTCGCTTTAACTCGTTAAAAGCGAGAAAGACAATCATCATAAACACAAAAGGGGCATCCTTAAGCAAAGAATCGTGTAAGTGGTTTAGCAATCTTTGAGAAGTCTTTGATGAACCGGCGATAAAAGCCAGCGTGACCAAGGAAACTCCTCACCCCCTTAACGTTAACAGGAGGTGGTAATTGCTGAATCACTTCCACCTTTGCTTTATCAACCTCTATTCCCCTATCAGAAACTAAGTGCCCTAAGACAACTCCCTCGTTGACCATAAAGTGGCACTTCTCCCGATTCAAAGACAAGGTTAACCTCAATACAAATACGCTGCAACACTTTCTCAAGGTTAGACAGACAGTTAGAAAAATCACTTCCATATACACTGAAATCGTCCATAAAAACTTCCATGATAGACTCAATATACTCTGAAAATATCCCCATCATACACCTTTGAAAGGTGGCAGGGGCATTACACAAACCAAAAGGCATTCTGCGATACGCAAAAACGCCCTTAGGACAAGTAAATGTAGTCTTAGCCTGATCGTCTGGGTGGATAGGGATCTGAAATAACCCTGAATACCCGTCGAAATAGCAGAAAAATTTATGAGAAGCTAACCTTTCTACCATTTGATCAATAAAAGGAAGGGGAAAGTGATCTTTCTTGGTGGCGGCGTTCAGCTGTCTGTAATCTATGCACGTCCGCCAACCAGTCACTACTCGTGTAGGTATTAATTCATTCTTCTCATTCTTAACTACAGTTGTCCCTCCTTTCTTCGGACTACCCGTCTGGACTCACCCATTTAGAATTACCGACCGAAATAAATAATACCCGCATCCAAGCAGCTTCATTACCTCAGGCCATCACAACATCCTCGCATCTTCTCGGTTCAGTTGCGCTACCGACCCTGTCTGCAAGGTTTGTGATCTTCCTCCAACTCTATCCTGTGCATACAAATATTGGGACTAATCCCCGTGATATCGTCCATGAATAACCCATTGCTTTCTGTTTTTCTTAAGTACAAAAAACAAAGAGGTCACCGATCATCACTAAGCTTGGCACTAACAATGACTGGATATTGCCCCATCGTCTAAGAAAACATATTTAAGATGAGAAGGAGAGGCTTACGTTCTGTACTTTTTACCTCAATGGAGCAAAGAGTGCTAATCATTTGTTCCACCTGCTCTCCCTCATGCTCGTCTAAATCATCAACAAGCAAATCCAACGCAGCGTCATCATCGTCGTCTGGCTATCTCGCACACTCATCAAAAAGCATAAGAGCTTCTAGTGGGTCCTTCATAAAATAACCCGACCAGAAGTCATAAATAGACTCGTCAATGATATCGACCGAATAGCAAGTGTCCTCTATCATTGGGCGAGCTAAAGTACTGGGCAGACTGAATGTGATAGCGTCATCCCTTCATCGCAAGAGTCGACGCCCTTGTCGACATCAATAACAACCAAATTTGTACAAAGGAATGGTCTTCCTAAGATAATTTGGGTCCTGTGTCCTCGCCTATATCTAAAACGATGAAATCTACTGGAATAAAGAGCTTGCCTATTTTCACAGGCACGTCCTCCAATACACCTAAGGGCCTCCTAACAGATCTATCAGCCATCTGTAGGGTAATGTTAGTCACCTTAAAATGACTCATCTTTAGTTTCTTGCAGACAGGAAGGGGCATGACACTGACACACAGCACACCTAAATCGCAAAGGGCCTTATCAATAACCATGTTGCCTATAACACAAGTAATAGAAAAGCTGCCCAGGTCTTTCATTTTAGGCGGACTTTTATTCAAAATTAAATTACTAGACTCTTCCATGAGTGAAATCGTCTCAAATTCACTCAAATTTCTCTTACGCGTCAAAATGTCTTTCATAAACTTGGCGTAAGTGGGTACCTGAGTAACAAGTTCGGAAAAAGGGACAGTTACCTGGAGGTTCTTCACAACGTCCACAAAATTACTGTACTGTCGCTCGATCTTTGCGTCCTTCAGACGGCCTGGAAAGGGTACCCTGGTAGCAACGAGTGGACCCACAACTTTTCCTTTACCTTTATCAACGCGTGACGTCTCCACAGCAGGTGAAGATGACACGGTGGCGGTATTAGACAGTAAATTAGGATCCCCGCCACTCAAAGTACTCGATCGAGTACTTTCATCGATCGATCGACCATTTTTATCTTCTGTTTCACTCGATCGACCATTTTTATCACTCGATCGAGTGATTTCCTCAGCAAAGTTACTCGACCGAGTAAGAAAGTGACTCGATCGACCAACATCAACTTGTGCACTACTCGATCGACCTGTAATTTCACTCGATCGAGTAGTAGGATGAATTAAATTGCTCGATCGAGTGGAAAAATCACTCGATTGAGTGTTTACAGTACACGCAGCAAGTATTTCTTCCAAAAACTTGTCTAAATCATCCTCCGGGGTATCGTCAGCTATTAAAACCCTGTCTTCTGGTACTTTTGGCTTTTCATAAGTAAAGCCAACTTGGAAATTCGTTCCATTAACTGAATTGCATGTCGGCAGAGGCTCGGCCTGTTCTTTCGCGAGTGTTAACTGCGCGACTTGTTCCCTCAACTTCGCTATGTCCGCATCCTTACTATCGCGCATGCTCATCACAAGGGACTTTAATTCAGCAACTTCTTCATTTGCAGAAGGAGGGGCCGGCTGCGGCATTGGCGTAGAAGGGATAGAGATATTCTTTATTTCCTCATACAGCTGAGAAAAAGGGACTCCTTGCTTGAATTTCTTATAAGCAAGGGCACGCTCTACACTTGCCATACATTCAATAGGATCATGCCCTTCCTCGCCACATCTACCACATGGCTCTATATGCTCAGTGATCGAACAACTTCGTAATTTAGACATTCTGGCAAAAAGACTTACAAAGCAATGATCAACCTGCAAAATTAATCAGAACCTTGCAAAAGAAATGAGATCAGCCTCAAGGAATAAATTCCTTAAGACGAGAGACAAACTTAATTAAAGCACAAAATTGCGCCACCTCCCCGGCAACGGTGCCAAAATTTGACACGTCTGTCGCGTACCTGTCAAAAATAACCAACTGGCTCTAACTAAAATAGCTAGGGAAGTCGGGTCGAATCCACAGAGAGGTAGGAATTTGTCAGCTAAATCTAAGTTCGTCAAGGTAACCAAATTGGGGGTTATAAATATGATTTTCTAAACTAAAGAGAATAAGGAGAAGAGAATAAAAGGGAGGAAATAAACAGATAGAGAAGAAACAGCTAAGACAAACGGTTCACCATAATCATCCGGTCAAGTAATCTAGGTCCCAGGTCAATGCAAATACGGTCTAAGGGGTAGCGAACGTCACCATTCGGTCCTTAATTCACCCTAAAGTGTAAACAGCTTAACTTTCGCCCTCACTGCAATACCCTATTCTTCGCTACTAGTCTCGCCTTTTCCAACCTTTCGGTCCAGGTCAAGGATCACTAGGAATTAAAGGTCTAATTGTGTCGACTCAATTAGAAAGATACATTTAAATGTAGCATTTAACCAACAAAGACTATACTAGCATTAACCAAATAAATCGATTACTATTCCCTCATGATTATGGATCCCCTATAGTCTTAGCATAAGAAAATTAGCTACTCATAACCATCGAATTAACAATAGTAATAATTAGATAATTTAAACTAGACATAATGATGAAACTAGTGCGGATTCAATTAAAGCAATTATAATAATAACTGGAAGAGGGGAAGAATTAAAACAATAAATAAGATTAAGAATAAGAGTAGAATAATAATACCAATCGCAAAATCCAAATCCGAGTAGTAAAGTGTAAAGGAAGAGTAAATCCAAAGAACAGTCACAAGAGCTAGAGTAAAAATGAACGTCCGAGAAGAAGAGAAGAGTAACGTAGTTCACTCCCTCAGTCTTATACTAAAAATCCATCCTAAAACCTAATCTATGGACTAATTACAAAAGCCCATAATATGATTAGGCGGAAAGAGGCTGTAGAAGGGTAAACCACTCGATCGAGTGGAAATATACCACTCGATCGAGTAACTATGCGTCCACCCAGTCGATCGAGTAGAAATAAACTACTCGATCGATCTCTTCTTGCTAAAGCTCCTCCATTGACTCCTTAAACTGGTCGATCGACCAGTCTTGAGTATATAAAGCATTCGATCGAGTGGTAAACTACTCGATCGAGCTATATAGGCATGCTAGGCTTTGAGACGCCTTCCGAAACCAGCTCACGCGTCTTCCAAGTGTTAGATTTCCAAGCTCCAGCTCCTCATTCTCCATAAACGCATGCAAATGGGACGGATTAGGTTCGATTTAGCTCCTCTTCGGTCAATTCCTGCAAATTACAATAAACGGACCAAAGTAGAATATTCGGGGGTATTTGTAGCCAGATGCTACATAAAAAGTACAGAAATGCGTGTAAAAATGAGGTGAAAACCTTATATAAAAGACACGCATCAATGAGCAACACTCCTATTCCAAATCCTCTTAAGTTCGATGCTCCATCAAAATAGAGGTCCCAGGAGTCTATATCGGTTTGGAGTATATCCTCATCCGGAAACGACCAGGTGTCTATCGTTTGTGTATCATTGATTGGATTTTCCGCGAAGAATTCGGCAACGGCGCGCCCCTTTATAACTTTCAAAGGTATATACTTGAGGTCGAACTCTGAGAGCATCAAATTCCATCTTGCTAAACGTCCATTGAGAACGGGTTTCTCGAAGAGGTATTTGACAGGATCCATTTTAGAGTATATTTTGACGGAGTAGCTAAGCATGTAATGGCGTAGCTTCTTCGTTGCCCACACAAGAGCGAGGCATGTCTTCTCGAGTGGTGTGTATTTGCCCTCGTACTCCAAGAACTTCTTACTAAGGTAGTAGATAGCTCTTTCTTCTTTTCCTACAATTTTAGCTAGCATGGCGCCCATGGCCGTTTCAGTTACCGTGAGATATAAACCAAGAGGTTGATCTCGTTGAGGTGGCATGAGCACTAGTGGTTTGGCTAGTATTTCCTTGATTCGGTCGAAAGCCTTCTGACAGTCGTCATCCCACATGGTGTGATCTGTTTTCTTTAACTTCTTGAAGATAGGTTCGCAGATCATGGTGAGTTTCGATATGAATCGACATATGTATTGCAACTTGCCTAGGAATCCCCTAACTTCTTTCTCCGTTTGAGGTTGCGGCATTTCGATTAGAGCTTTTATCTTAGAAGGGTCTATTTCCATACCTCGTTGGCTAACAACGTATCCCAGGAGTTTACCAGATGTTACTCCGAATGCGCATTTCTGAGGATTGAGCCTCATGTTGTACTTCCGTAGCCTTGAGAAGAACTTGCGAAGGTTCGCAATGTGCCCCTCTCTATCCTTGGACTTGACAATCATGTCATCTACGTATACCTCAACTTCTTTACGCATCATGTCATGTAAGAGCGTAGTTGCGGTGCGTTGGTATGTAGCTCCGGCGTTGATTAACCCAAACGGCATAACCGTGTAGCAATAGGTTCCCCATTGAGTGACGAAGGCGGTCTTATGCATATCTTCTATGGCCATCTTGATCTGGTTATATCCTGCGTATCCATCCATGAAGGATAGTAACACGTGATCTGCCGTATTATCCACCAATATGTCGATATGTGGTAGAGGAAAGTCATCCTTAGGACTTGCTTTGTTTAAGTCTCTAAAGTCAACACAAACACGGATTCTCCCATCCTTTTAAGGTACGGGTACTATGTTAGCTACCCAGTCTGAGTACTCGGAAACTTTGATGAACCCGGCTTTGAATTGTTTATCGACTTCCTCTTTGATCTTGAGAGCCCATTCTGTCCTCATTCGACGAAGCTTCTGTTTCACGGGTTTGAAACTTGGTTTGATTGGGATTCTATGCTCTGCGATGTCCTTGTCGATCCTTGGCATGTCTTTATAGGACCAAGCAAAAACGTCTTTGAACTCATGCAGGAGGTCTATGAAATTGGCCCTTTCGGTGGGGCTCAAGGTCGTCCCTATCCTAAGTTCTTGGGGTTCTAGTTCAGCTCCTACGTTGATGGGTTCAGTATTTTCTATCACTGGTCCCCTTTCCCCCTCTTGTAGTATTTCTTTGGCTATGTAGGGAGGTATTTCGATTGAGTCTGGGTTTGGGTCATCCTCATCATCATCGTAAACAGAATTTCATTCAAGATAACACGAAGAGTAAGCAGAACCTGATTTATTCATATTAAAATTTGAGAAAAGTTGAAACAAAGAAGCCATCTGATATGTAGTTAGTGGCGGTAAAGGGACAGCCGTTGGGACATTTCCCGAACTACTGTTGCTATTTGACACTAAGCTAGGAGAAACAAGGGGAGTGGGAATGACGACAGGAGGAGACTCTCTAGGAACTTCTCTAGACTCCGACTCTGACTCTGACTCGAATTCATTATCTTCTGGTTCTCCTTTGAACATCTCTCCTTCTCCAATGGTGCGCTTGAAGAGTCTTCCTTGATTGTTTGTCCACTTGATCGATTTTCTCCACCTTTTCTGTTGATTGGTGTTAGTTTCTGTGATTAACGCGGTAGGGTTGAAGTGATCGTCTTGAAGTATCATGGTAATGATCTCATCCTGCGCGGCTCTAACAAATCGATCTTCTCCAAATAGTAGACTCACGGCTTATTCGTCTAAGCAAGGTGCTTGAAGAGTCTTGACGGTAGGAACCGTTTCTGGAGGAATGAAGTAGCAATCGTGAAAGATCTCGATTCCGGCTAGCTTCCTTTCGAGATAGTGCCAAGGCTCGAGAAATCCATGAAAGATATCTTGACTTCCTTCCCTAACGAAGTATCCATTTAGGGTAGGGAGGTAGGGTCGCATTTGGATTCCCACGTTCTTACGGTATTGAAGTTGAGCGAGCATCTCGAGAACTTCCTCTTTAGTGGGTTTGTATCCCAGTCCAAGGGGTATTCTTTGTGAGTTACCCTCTTTGTAGGGTGCAAAGGTGTTTCTTCGGATAGGATTAAAAGGCATTACCGGGAAGTATCCCTGGGATTTAATAATGTGGTTGACCACTAAGTTAGAGTAGGGATTGAAGTATAAGGGTGCCAACTCACTTTCTATGACATTTATGACGTGGAAGCCCCCAAGTTCATGTACTGGGTCTACAAGGACTTGATTACTTGACTTCTTTTCGATTATTGCTTTGATGGGTGACGAAGTGCTCGTCACCACCTTACCATTTAGTGGGATTTTGATTTTCTGGTGGAGTGTGGATGTTACCGCTTTGGAAGCGTGAATCCAGGGTCTTCCCAGAAGTATGTTAAAGGATGCCTCAATGTCCACTATTTGGAAGTTGACCTTTCGCTCAATTGGCCATGTGGCTATGGTTAGGTTAACGAGTCCTACTACCTTTCGCCGTATACCATCATATGCGCGAACACCTTGATTGGTAGGGGTCCAATCCGACTCTTTCATGTCCAACTTGTATGCCGTTTTCAGGGGTATGACATTGACTGCGGAGCCATCATCTACCAAAGTCATTGGCACATTCTTCTTTAGGCAAATGACAGTGATGTAAAGAGCCAAGTTATGACTAGCACCAAAGGGTGGCAAATCTTCATCCGAGAAAGTAATAGGATTACTTAGCTTCGGTGATTCTTGGAATACCAAGTTGAACACGTCGTCGGGTGTGGAGTTATGTGCCACATTTAGTTTGGCCAAGGCTTGCAGTAAAGGTTGGCGATGTGGGAATGAGCTTGCCACTAGTTGCCAGACTGAAAGATCTGCCTTTGTCTTCTATAGTTGCTTTAGCAAATGGTCAGTAGAGCCTTCTTCATTATCATTTGGTATGACCACATTGGTTGGACCGTTTGCTATGGGGTTGTTTTGAGAAGTGTTTTGGTATGGGCGTCCCGAACGAGTAAGGTGGTCTACATCTTGGTCTTCACCATTTTGGACTATTTCCTCACTGATTTTGACTAGGTAGTATTCAGTGAGATACTCGTCTTCATCATCATCAGCCCATATCCCATTGATGGCAGCAAGTTCCCTCATTCTCATGATTTTGGCCTCTAATTGGATAATTTGGTCGACTAGCTCATCAACCACATCTACTACTTCTTGAATTGTAGTGTTTTGAGAGAAGACTAGCGGTGTACGTTCTTTAGGTGTGGCGTTGGGACCACGTAGGGTTGCCACTGCACTCTCTAGTTCCATGACTTGCCTGTTCACACTCTTTACCCATGCAATGAAATCGGTGATGGTTGGGGAAATGGTAGAGTAGTTCCCTTCATTCTCTGTCGCATGAATTTCATCTTAAACTGGAGAAATGAGGTGTGAACAATCTATGGTAGATTCTTCACTCATAATCACTAGAATTTCAAGAGGATTCTGAGTGTTGTTAGGCTTACCTCCAGGCGGTATTGGTAGGCGACCGTCTTCAATCATATCTTGAAGTACATTTTTCAGTTTGTAGCATTTCTCTGTATCATGTCCCTTACCTCTATGGTATTCGCAGTACGAATTCTCATCCCAGAACTTGGATTTCTTTTCTGGTTCGGGTGTAGGGCCTATGGGTTGAAGTTTACCCAGCTTCATCAACCTTTTTAGAGCATTGGAATATGTGTCCTCTAGATTTGTGAATTTCCTTGGTGGGGTCCTCTTCTTGTTTGTATAAATGTCGTTTTTCAGCTGCAGTCATACCTATGGGAGGGTTTTCGTCCCCGAAGTTGTTCACAAATTCTTCAGACACTTCACTTTCTCGAGGAGGCATCCTCGTTTCCATGGCATATATTCGACCCTCAATTGTGTCAAGGCGATCATACACTTGGTCTTGAGTGACTTGGAGACGAGCTAGCGCGGCTAGGATTTGATCATTACCATTGTGGAGTTGGTTGAAGTTCCCGTCGCTTGTTTCAGGCATCTTGGAAACTAAATAAGAGATCGACGACGAATCAAAACACGATCGACCATTCTAACACACTTACTTGAAAAGAAATGTTTTGACTTGTGAAGTGGGAGTGTGCCACTTGTGTTAAGTGAGTTTTGAGGAAATGACGAGGTTTGAAAATGTTGGTCCTAGTCAACTTTAGTGTAGTTGTAGGAGTGGACTCAAAGTGAGGTTTTGAAATGGGTTTCAAGGCCCGAATTTTGACTCGACAATTGGACAGAGTTTCGACTGGTTTTGCGCTAATATTAGGCCCAAGTTTCGAAATTTTTACATTTTGGAGAAGGATTTTGATTTTACAAAAATCGTCATGGTTTTGTTTAGAAATGGTGATCACATATGGTACAAACATTATACAAGCATTATAACGGGATGCTGAGTGCATTTAAAAGGGTTTTGGTTTAAAGGGTGGGTTGCCATACCGAACAATCAAACCCGAAGTCTGTGGAGAGGCTCGTACCAAACAAGAGTAAGGCCGATTCCTAGTCCATTTCCTCAAGTAGTGAAAGTCCTTGATACAAACAAGAGTAAGTACCATGGTATGGATGACGTCAATCGCTATCCATCCTTAGGCCCAAATAAGAATTAGGACCGTCTAGACGGGATTATTGGTCGAATGGGTTGGGTTGGGCTTAGGAAGGCCGAATGAAACGATCTAGGAAGACCGAGTTATGAAAACCGACAATTGTCTCGTACAAACTATTCCCTAACCTTGTTCAAGTTTCACCCTTTTTGGCTACACGTAAGTGTATTATTCCCCAGCGGAGTCGCCAAACTGTGGACGCGGGCCAACGGGAGCGCTTGGGAACAAGCGTTTGCATTTGTGGAGTCGCCACCAATTTATTGTGAAAAAATGGAAACCGTTCGAATACCTTGTGTCATGTCAAGACACAAAGTAGTGACATGAACACCAAGAACTCGTTACCCTTAACATTCTATGTCTAGAATGACTCTCGTGGATGCCAATGAACACGGATGTTCACAGAGATCTGGAGTAAGGGGTGAGGGTACGTATTAGGAAGCTCTTTTGATCGAACATCTAATCTCGCCCGCCTCGATAGCGGCCTCTACTAATGATTAGGGAAGATTGTCTATACTCGATATATTGTCGATTTATATGCATGCAATGCAACATCCAATAGATTAATCCTATCATGTGAGAATTAACACTAAGTCGGTTATCACATAATTTAACATACAATTAATGTCAAGGTAGAAATTTAAGATCGATTACATGTGAAGGCATACAAGCAATATGATAAAGAATACAATAAAAATACAATAAAGAAAATTACAATAATTACATTGGGATTTATGATTTATGTCGAAAATACATTTAAAACGGATGGTTTTAGAAAAGAAAGAATAAATAAATAAACAAACAGATTATAGGCGGTAATACGAGTATTAGTTAATTAAATACGTAATTAATAAACTAGGTCAAAGCAGAAATGAGAGTTCAGGGACAGAAATCAACCGGGAACAGGCGCAGCAGAGCTTCGTCCCTTGGAAGAGGCGCAGCAGTCGCTACGTCTGTTCCTGGGTTGAGTTCTGGCTGTGAAGCCGGAACCACAACTCGTTAATGTTCATTGGTGATTTTAGTTATCGATTAATGGTATTTAACTCGGATGAAAGTGATTAACAAATTATTTACATGCGAATGAGGTCATAAAACGATAAAACATGAATAAAAACTAATTAGAACGAATTATTACAAGATTAAAAGGTTAATTAATGAATATATAAACTAATCAAATTAATTAGGTTAAACAAATTATTAAGACGGCGATGATAAAACAGATGAAAATATATCAATGGCGAATTCCAGAGACTCAATATTAATGAATCGAACCTCTAAAAACCCGAATTGATTTTAATGACAATAACCCGCAAATATTGGTTATAAGGGATTTAAGTCGAGATTTAATGACGAATTAAATACTAATGATGATGAATAATATATTAAATTATTATGTTTAAACCGTTATATCAAAGAATCGAAGAACAAACGAAGGAAAAATAAAAGAAACGAATTGACAAAAGACGAAGGAAGAAAAAAGGAAGCAGGAACTGCGGCAGCCTCACGAAGAGGCGCAGCAGGTACTGCGTCCCTTCGAAGAGGCGCAGCAGTTGCTGCGTCCTTTCTCGACGTCTGTCTTCTGATAATTCGTAAAAAAAGGTTTAAAACATGATTTTATAAATCGGTTTTAAGAGTACTTTCGACATAAATCTTACATTAACGATACAAAAAATAAAGAACAATAATTAAAAGAAGGATTTACACCTTCAGACTTACATGTTTGACGAAACGAGATGAACTAAGTTAACGTTTAGTGATGCTCGACTCGAATGTAGACGAAAGTGCCCTCTAGGAGGAAAACGAATGAGATTGATTAAAGTTGATTAATGTGGAGTTGGTCAAATTGGTCGGTCATGCAAAACGAGGCTGGTACTCAGAAGGATCCGAGCTTACGTGGTCGAAAGTTCAAGCACGTAGACGCCAAAAAGTAAGAACGTGGTCTAGAATGCAAAGGGAGAAGAGAAGGGCGGACACTCGCGTGAAAAAATATGAGGAACGAAGGTCCCTATTTATACTAATCACACGGAGGAAGTAGGGTTTTTCGGAGAAACTTTGGAAGTGAATCTCGAAAAGATACGAAAAATACGCAGAAAAGGACTTGGGAAGAGGCGCAGCAGGCACTGCGTCTCTTGGAAGAGGCGCAGCACTTGCTGCGTCCTTTCCCAAGTGGTTTCCTCCTGCGGAAGAAAAATTTCCGTGTTTTGGATATGGAATAACGGATTAATCTTGTTTTCCTTAACATTTTGTGTGAATATTACGGAAAATTCTTTACCAAAGATTAAAATATTGCAAAATATGGAATAGAAATATCCGGAACATTCCAGAACATTCTGACTCAGTTTTAGAAAATGAAGACGGTTTTTTGACCCGGACTCCAAATGTACTCTAATTACTGCCAAAACGACCGTATCGGCACGTAGATGACAATTAAGAGGTAGACACATGTGTTTGAGCGATCACTTGACGATAAACTTACGAACTGTCATAAATCATTCCGCGTACCAAACATGCGGTCCAATCATCACCGGGTGGTTTGCGGGAGGTGCAGAAATGAGGTATCTACAACTTGTACTGAGGTGTGTGAGATTGCTGATGTACCTGCACATTTGGCCTTTTATACTTGGAGCAATAAGCAAGAGGAGGATGGGAGAAGGTTTAGTAGAATATATAGGACCTTAGTCAATATGGAATGCTTGATGGCTTTTCCAGATATGATTACCACTTTCCTTCCTGAGGGATTGTTTGACCATGATCCTTGTGTGATGGAGTTATGGAGCACCAGTGATAGGAGAAGAAGTAGTTTCAAATATTTCAACATGTGGGGAAAAGATGTAAAGTTCCTAGGTATTGTGGAAAATATTTGGAGGAATAGGATTGCTGGTATTACCATGTTTCAAGTGGTAAGGAAATTGAAGCTTTTAAAGAAGGACCTGAAGGAATTAAATAAGGAGGCATTCTCTAATGTTGAAATTGTTGCAAGAATTGCTAAAGTTTCATTGGAACATATTCAATTACAGTTGCAGTTGGATGTTAGCAATTCTCAATTGTTGGAGCAAGAGAGAGCTACTGCACTGACTTACAGAGAATTGGATAAGGCTAGGTCTGCATTTCTTGCCCAAAAAGCCAAAGTACAATGGGCTGAAGAAGGTGATATTAACTTTCATTACTTTCACTGTGCTATTAAAAGTAGAAGGATGCAGAACAAGGTGTTTGTCATCAATGATGTAATGGGTGTTAACTACACCAACACTAATGAGATTAAAGGTGCTTTTTTGACATACTACAAAGATCTTCTGGGTACCAACAAACCTGACACTAAGGTTCATTTTCCAATAGTAAGGAGGGGTAAAGTGCCTACTAAGATACATAAGCAGAGATTGACGGTTCCAATTACTGATGAAGAAATTAAGGAAGCCATGTTCTCTATTCCTGCAAATAAATCCCCTGGACCTGGTGGATATACCGGTCAGTTCTTTAGGGGTTCTTTTCAGGTGATTGGGAGTGATGTGTTTAAGGTTGTGAAGGAGGTCTTTGCTACTGGTAAGTTGCTCAAGCAGATTAACTCTACTGTGTTAACCTTAATTCCTAAGAAAACCAGACCTTCAAGCGTTGTTGATTTTAGACCAATTGTTTGTTGTAATGTACTTTATAAGTCTATTACTAATCTCATTTACAATAGGGTTGTTGCTATTCTACCTGAGATCATAAGTTAAAACCAAAGTGCTTTCATAAAGGGTAAGGATATTGTGGATAACATACTTATTTGCCAAGATTTGGTGCGTTCATACAATAGAAAAGCTTGTTCTCCAAGATGCATTATGAAAGTTGGTTTGAGGAAGACCTATGATTCTATTGAGTGGGCTTTCATTGAAGATATGCTATGAGCTCTTGGTTTCCCTAATAAGTTGAGAAGTTTGATAATGGAATGTGTCACTACTCCTATATTTTCCTTATCTATTAATGGGAATACTTTTGGGTATTTTGAGGGGAGAAGGGGCATCAGACGAGGGGATCCTATGTCCCCCTTGTTGTTCACAATTTTTAAGGAGTACTTCACTAGGATTCTAAGTGTGGTAACTCGGAGGAGTGAATTTAGATTTCATCCATTGTGCGGGCCTTTACAATTATGTCATCTATGCTTTGCTGATGATTTACTATTGTTTAGCAGAGGGGATATTGGATATGTCAGGGTAATTCTTAGAGCATTTGTTACCTTTTCAGCTGTTTCAGGTCTTGAGGTGAATAAGGGCAAATCTGAAATTTATTGCAATGGCTTGGAGAGTTCTGTCACTCAAGCTATCTTGTTGATATCTGGGTTTCATTTAGGGAAGTTCCCTTTCAGGTACTTGGGGATCTCTATCTGCTACAAAATCATTTTCATTGGTGATTGTTCTAAGCTGGTAGAGAGAATGGTTGCTAAAATCAGGGGTTCGGGTGTAAGGAAATTAAGCTATGCAGGTATAATGGTTTTGGTAAAATCTGTCTTGTCTCAATTACATTCATACTTGGCAAGGAATTTTGAAATACCTAAGGGTGTGATCAGGAGAATAATGAACATATGCAGGAATTATCTTTAGGAAGGGGGAGATAGTTATCAAAAGGCTCCTCCTGTCTCCTGGGAAAAGGTATGCTTGGAGAAGAAAAATGGTGGATTCGTGATTGTAAATAGTCAGGTCCGGAATATTGCTATGACTGAAAAGTACATTTGGTGGGTGGCTTGTAAGGCAGATCATCTTTGGATATGTTGGTTTAATCATATATATATACTCCCTCCAATTCGTTATAATGTTCCCCTTTGTCTTTGGCACGATACTTAAGGAATACTATTAAAAATGAATAAAGGACATTGGTGGAGTTGGTGTTAGGAGAGAGAGAGAGAGAGAGAGATGAATTATTAGGAGTTAAATAAGAAGTTGTGGGACCAAACATTAAGAAAAGTAATAAAATAGGAGTAAAAGAGTTGTGTAGGGTTTGGTAATAGGAGAGAGTGATGAATAAAATAAGAGTAAAAGTTATCAAAAAAGGAAAGGGGAACATTACTTGAATAATCCATTTCGGAAAAGAGGAAACATTATAGCGAATAAGAGGGAGTATATATATCAAGCAAAGGGACTGATTTTCTTATCAACCTACTATTAGCTCTAGTTGGACTTGGAGGTAGGTATGCAAAGTGAAGGAGAGAATGAAAGGGGATATGTGAATGGAGTATGGTGTACCAATAATGGTAGCTATTCAACTGCTGAGGGTTATAAATGGCTGATGGGAGACAATCCTAAGGTTGCCTGGTATCCTATAGTGTGGAATAGGGTTGCAAGTCCCAAGCATAATTTCATTGCATGGCTCTATGCATTGGGCAGACTTCTGACTAAAGATAGACTGGTGTAATTTGGTGTGATTGGGGATGGGGGCTGTGACCTATGTGGAATGGCTAATGAAACTCGGGATCATCTGTTTTTTGAGTGTATGTTTAGCATCAGGTGTCTTAAGCTGTTGGGAGATTGGCTGGCATGTGATATACCAGTACAGGATACTCTTGAATGGTGTAGGAAGCTGAGAATCTGGTCCTTGATGAAGAAGCAAATTTTGATTGCTACAGTGCTAGCTTTAATCTATCAGGTTTGGTGGTGTCAAAACAAATGCAGAATAAACATGGTGGTAAGTCAACCTCAAGTGGTACTTAAGCAGCTTCAACACTGGGTTAGACTCAATGGGAGCAGAATGTTATGGTCTATTCACCGTAGAGTGGATGAGTCTTGGTGTTCTAGACTAGGCATTAAATTGAATAGTTGAATTATGTAAGGTGCATGAGCCTTGGTGTTCTAGACTAAGCATTAATTTGAATAGTTGAATTATGTAAGGTGCGTTTATGTATTCAGATTTGTATTGGTTAGTGGTGGTGATGTAGTTAACTTAGATATCTAATATATGGAATTAACATTTCACCAAAAAAATAATCTCTAACAATTCTTTCTAAAAATTACCTGCTGATTGTCATCTTTAGCTGTTGGTCTTTAATCCCATTCATCTTTATCATTATAGTTGATTGTTGACATGAAGTGTAGATATTATTGTCATTAGTAAAACAGATATTTTTGTGAAACTTGACTAATCCGAATATTCTCAAGTTCACTACTTTAGTGGAGCACCATTTACAGCTATGGAATACTCCTATTAAATTATGCAATCCGTCTTGCTTGTGACAGAGGTATCCATCACAAGCTTACGACGGGTCGAATAATACCGTATACAAGCAAACGGTAGAAGAGATCCACCAATATGTAATGAGACCAATTTTCAGTGGAATTAAAGCATGACTTGACTTCTTGGTAATAAACAATTATATTTAATTATTGCTTTCCCAAGGCATTTTTGTAACCACATGATTTAACCTATCTCCTTCAATTTCTCTCTCATTTTTTTAAACATTTACCGCCATTATGCTTCTCTCTCTTTTCAATTTGTCTCATTTCAAAAATCTCTCCTTTTCTCTCAAATAAAATCTTTCATAAAACTCAAGCAAAATCCATAACAATTCTCTGAAGATGGAGGTGAGGAAAACAACAGCAAAAAAAAAGCAGTACCTAAGAAGAACACTACAACGAAAATGCAATCGATGATAACGGAGGCGGTATTCTTATTTTCATATATTTTTTCTCTCCTTTTGTTTATGGTTTTCGGTTTTGTTTAATAATAGTCACATGCAAGTGACTTTTCAGTTTTTTTGTTTATGGTTTTTCATTGATTGTCATTGATTTTTTTTTTTTTTTTCATTGTTTTTTTGGACACGTGAAAGTGATTTTTTCTGTTTGGTTTTAGGGTTTATCATTGATTGTCATTGATTTTTTGATTTTCATTGATTTTAGTTTATATTTGTCGTATTTTGATCTTGTTTGATTTTGATAATTGACACATGAGTTTAATTGTTTGTCGTATTTTATTGTTGTGTACTTGGGCAATATGTAATTTGTAACCATTTTAAACTTCATTGTTGTACAGCTAGATTGGTTACAAACTAACTTAAAATGTTAACATTTTTTTTATGTTTCATAACTTAAATTGTTGTGAATTATGTTCAAAATGTAGGTAGTTAACATTGTTTGTTAAAAATAGGTCGTTGTTATGTACTTGGATAATATGTAATTTGTAACCATTTTACATATCATTGTTGTATAGTTGAAATGTCACAAACTGAATCTTACCAATTACAGTTTTTGTATGTTTCATTACTTAAATTGTCGTATTTTGATGTTGTTAAATTGGTATTCATTTTGGTGTTGTTAGATATTGAGCAAGTTGTGACAAATGAGCCGATTGAGCAATCAAAGGCTTAAGGGAAGATGAAAGTTGCGGCGGAAATAGGGAAAGGAAAGGGAAAAGTTGTGGCTGATTGAAGAGGAAGATGTTGATGTGGCTGAAGAGGAGGTCGTTGGCATAGCCTATGTCTGCTTTATGGGTATATCTGCTCAGGACAGAAGACAATGTTACCATATCGAGCTTAGATATTTATAACTCTGTATTTAATTTAAACGATTACTTAGGTTCTTCATATGGTTACATATTAAAATTTTAACTCAACAATTTATCAGTATAATATGTCATCATATTTTGGATTATTGTTGACATTAGAATAATCTAATACTCCCTCTTATTCTTAATAACCCTCCCCTTTCATGGAGGGCGCGGGAATTAAGGGAGGGGAGTATTATATGGTAAAGTATTGTAGTGGGGTAGGAAATTGGAGAGAGGGAAGGTATTGTGTGATTAAAATAAGTATTGTTGTGGGGTAAGGTGATTAAAATAAATATTGTTGTGGGGTAAGGTGATTAAAATAAGATAAAGTATGAGTATTGTGGGGTATTGTTGTGGGGTGGGGTGATTAAAATAAGTATAAAAGCTTGCCAAATAAGGAAATAGGGAGAGTATTGTGAATAGACGAAAAAGGAAACAGGGAGAGTTATTTAGAATAGGAGGGAGTAACATAGATTAAGTGGCGACATATTGAACAATTAAATGAACATGTTAAAATTTAACTCAACAATTCATCAGTATAATATGTTATCATATTTTGGATTATTCTTGACATTAAAATAATATAATAACATAGGTTAAGTGGTGACATATTGAATAATCTAATATCATTCATTAGATATACAACAACACGTGGTCTTAAATAGATTGTACCTACACTAACTGAAAGGGTCACATTAGAACTAAAAATAAAGACATTGATGAGATATACAACAACAAGTGCATTTACATAATCTGTCCTACACTAATTGACATGGTGACATTAGGAGAAAAAGTGGAGACATTGATGAGATATACAATAACATCGGCATTTAAATAATCTGTCGTACTCTAGTTAACACAAGTTCACAGGGTGACATTAGTACATCAAATATAGACATTCATAAGATATACAAATGTGGCTTTAAATAGACTCTATCTACCTACACTAGTTGATAGGGTGGCATTAGAACTAAAAGTAGAGATATTGATGAGATTTACAACAACAACTGCATTTACATAATCTGTCGTGTGATGAATATAAAACAACATATTCAAACATATTTCGTACACTTCAAACCTAACCAGAGATGGTGCCCTAATACAATAGAAAATCTTAATAATCAAAACCATAACATGACCTTCATTTATTCAGGGACTGTGGGGTGGCAAACTGGGTCCGGGAGGGGTTGGGCATGGAAGGCGTAACGGAGGTGAGGGGCATGTTGGAGAGACATGGATGAGACGGAGAGTATTAAATTAATGGTTGGTTGTTGGTGTTAGTCATTTAGACCATTTTATACTCATCTTATGAAATCAAAATTACTAATTAATTTGATGTAATGGTCTAAATCTACATGCATGCAAATAAAAATAACAGAAATGGTGTAAAACCCATTTAAGAGAAATTTCCTTACATTGATGATGGAAATATAAAGGGCACAACTCAAGGACTCCTTCCTTGATGTTGTTCTTGAGCTAATAGATGGTGGATGATCCTCCAAAAACCAAATTACCAACTTAGTTAATCTCCTTTGGATGCACCCAAGATTAAACCCAAAAATCCTAATAATTACTAACTAGATAATTAGTAGGATAACCTTGTATACTATGTAATATTATTACACTAATAATATTAGTTTATGTATATTATAGTTTTGTGAATTATTTTTGATGATGATAAACAATTTGATCAAGTTTTTGATGAGAAAATATGAAGAAAATAAGGTTTTTTTTTCTTTCTCTTTTTCTCTTCAATATGGCACGACCAAGGGTCTATTTTGAGGATTTTTTGGTCTCTAAAATCATCATCTAATGAGTGTAAACAGTGGGGTATTTATAGAGAACAAAATGTAAAGAAATGAGTTAAGCATTTCTTAGTGGGTTATGCCACATGTAATAAGACTTATCTTATACAAGTGTCAACCCACATGTAATATTTTGGTCCATTTTGATTTCCGACATTTATCCCACAAATGCTTATAAGTCTTATATTTAATTATCTTACATAATTAAATATTAATTTAATTATTTAACAGTTAAATAATACAAATTAACCACTAATGATTACTTAACTATTAAGTAATCATGAGACCATTTTATCAACATATATTGTGTCAATACTACCCCATTTAGCTAATTTTACAACCTCTTGTAAATTAAAATAGCTAATTATCTTTACCTCAAAACTTATACATATATCGTATAAATTTAATTAATTAACAATTAATTAATAAATTCTAATTTATATTTATTAATTAATTATCACATAATTAAATAATAAATCCTCTTGGCCCGAGTTCATAACCCGTCATCAAATAATACATTCACACGACTTATTAAAAGTCAATTAATACAAGGAATTAATTATATCGTATCTCATACAAATAATTAATTTATCCAATTTGGGCATCATCCTATAGGTGTGACCTAAAGGGATCAGCTGATCACCGCCGTCACACGACAGTAATGTCAAACTCTAGTCGGCCAATCATTACCGATTAACGATGACCAGCTGACAAATAAATAATATAAATCCCTGATATTCCTTTTACAAGATTTATTATGTAAACGCACTCATTGTGGAGGACACTACTCCAACAATCTCCCACTTGTCTGACACAAGTGTGCGTTACCAATTCTCTTGTCCAATAATATCTCCCACTCAATGCAAGATGTCTTTCAGGTCGTTCTTGCACGTGATCATATCATAAAGTGGTTTCCTCGATCAGGAGAATGACTGTCTGACCGGATAATCTACTATAGATCTCATCCGAGCGTGGCCATGCATTCACAGTCATTTCTCCTTGAGTGGCCTTGAGATAAAATATGACTTAAAAGGACAATCTCGTTGACCTATTTTCTTCATTCGATACAGATCACAATGACCCAGTAAATGCTCATCGGCCTCCTTTTTCGGTGCGACCTAGAACAAAAACCAAAGCCACCGGAAAACCGTACCAACTCAGATAAATAGTCACCAGTCTAAAGAATTGACTCGAAGGAATAAATAGAAATCCTCGCCACGACCTAGCAACAAAAGGACTCTACAAACGGTCACTGTCCGACAAATTGTCTCACAATCTGCCTATGTAATCGACCAGCCATCACTATGACCATATGAGAGTCGAACCTGTCATCTATCGCCTTACAATCTAGTCATTCCGAGACGTCACCTCATTAAGTAACTAGGGACAAAATACAATGTTAATCCAGTTCACTTTAATAGAGTTCGACATTGTCACTACAATCTATTTGGATAAAGCAAAGTATATAAAATTCAGACATAAAACTGAATATGACGATAAATGCAATTATCATATATGAAATAATAAATACAATATTTTGATTATTACATATCATATAATTTACAACAGTTCTGGCATTCGTCTCAATCCCATCGAAACTACATGACTATCATATTTAGATTGAGACAATGGCTTGGTTAAAGGATCAGTGATGTTGTCAGTTGTCCCAACCTTACAAACTGTAATTTCTTTCCTTTCTATTAAATCTCTAATTACATGAAATTTCCTAAGTACATGTCTAGACTTGTTACTAGACTTGGGCTCTTTTGCTTGAAAAATAGCCCCATTGTTATCACAATACAAAGTGATAGGATCCTCGGCGGTCGGAACTACTTTCAGTCCCTCTAAAAATTGCCTAATCCAAACAGCTTCCTTTGCAGCTTCAGAGGCTGCAATGTACTCAAGCTTAGTTGTAGAATCGTGAGTCACAAACTCTTTGAAACTTCTCCAGCAAACCGCCCATCCGTTCAACAAAAAGACAAAACCAGCCTGGGATTTCAAATCATTCCTATCGGTTTGGAAACTGGCATCCGTATAACCTCTTACACGTAATTCAGATTCTCCTCCAAACACTAAGAATGAATCTTTAGTCCTTCTCAAGTACTTCAGAATATTCTTGACGGCTATCCAGTGACTCTCACCTAGAGTTTTCTGAAAACGACTCATCATACTCAAATCATACGAGACGTCAGGACGAGAACACATCATAGCATACATGATCGATCCAACAGCGGAAGCATAGGGAATCGATTTCATGCGTTCAATATCCTTAGGCTCAGTAGGATACTGTGACTTACTCAAAGTGATCCCACTGCCCATAGGTAGAAAACCTCTCTTGGAGTTTTTCATATTGAATCGGCCAAGAATCTTATCGATATAGGCTTCTTGACTCAATGCTAATATCCTTTTGGATCTATCCCTATAGATCCGGATACCCAAGATGCGCTGAGCTTCTCCCAAATCTTTCATTTGGAAGTGATTTCTCAACCACTTCTTAACAGAAGCAAGCATATCAACATCATTCCCAATGAGTAATATGCCGTCCACATAAAGAGGTAAGAAAACAACTTTACTCCCACTAAACTTCATGTATAAACATGGTTCCTTAACACTTCGAGAAAAACCATTCTGTTTAATAACATGATCAAAACTATGATTCCAACTCCTTGACGCTTGCTTAAGACCATAAATGGATCTTTTAAGTTTTCATACTTTGTTAGGATTTTTAGGATCCACAAAACCCTAAGGTTGTGTCATGAACACTTCCTCTTCCAGAAACCCATTCAGGAAAGCGGTTTTGACATCCATTTGCCATATCTCATAATCATGAAATGCAGCAATCGCTAACATTATCTGAACAGATCTAAGCATAGCAACTGGTGCAAAAGTTTCATCATAGTGTAAACCATGAACCTAGGTGAAACCTTTTGCAACCAATCTAGCTTTATAGACATCTTTATGTCCATCCATGCCGATTTTAATCTTGAATATCCACTTACATTGAAGAGGTCGAACATCTTTAGGTAAGTCAACCAGGTCCCATACCTGATTATCGTACATGAAATCCATTTCGGATTGCATGGCCTCGAGCCATAGCTTAGAGTCAGAACTCGTAATAGCTGCTTTATAGGTTTTGGGTTCATCACTTTCCAAAAGTAAAACCTCATAGTCACCATCTTCCTCGATAACACCAAGGTATCTATCAAGCTGGCGACTAACCCTTTCTGACCTCCTAGGTTCAACAGGAACAATAACTAATTCTGACGTAGAAGGAACATCTTCCCGCACTGTCACATCAGTTTGTGGCTCTTGAACTTCATCAAGTTCAAATTTTCTCCACTCTGTCTTCTAGAAATAAACTCCTTTTCTAGAAAGACAGCTTCACGAGCAACAAACACTTTATTCTCGTTACTATTGTAGAAGTAATATCCACAAGTTTCCTTAGGGTAGCCTACAAAAATACATTTTTTAGAACGAGGTGCAAGCTTATCGTCAAACTTGATCTTGACATAAGCATCACAACCCCATACTTTCATGTATCGCAGATTCGGGACTTTCTCTTTCCATATCTCATATGGAGTTTTGTCAGTTGCTTTAGTGGGACTTTTATTAAGTGATTGTATAGCAGATAAAATGGCAAAACCCCAGAATGACTTAGATAACTCTGTTTGACTCATCATCGATCGAACCATATCTAAAAAAGTTCGATTCCTCCTTTCAGCCACACCATTTAATTGTGGTGTGCCAGGAGGAGTTAACTGAGATACTATACCGTAGTTTTTAAGGTGATCTTTAAAGTCATTACTTAAATATTCCCCACCACGATCTGATCGTAATGCTTTAATCTTCTTATTTAATTGGTTTTTTACTTTATTCTGAAACTCTTTGAACTTATCAAAAGCTTCACTTTTATACCTCATTAAGTAGATATACCCATATCTACTCATGTCATCGGTAAAAGTAATGAAATAGTCATAATTACCTCTAGCGGTGGATCGTCATTGGGCCACATACATCGGTATGTATTAAACCCAATAACTCACTAGCTCGAGATCCTTTTCCTAGAAAAGGTGAACGAGTCATCTTGCCAAGAAGACAAGATTCGCATGTACCAAATGATTCGAAATCAAAAAGTTTAATTACACCAGTCGACACTAGTCTTTTAATGCGCTTCTCGTTGATGTGTCCTAATCGACAATGCCATAAATAAGATTGATCAGGATCACCTGTTTTGAGTCTTTTATTATCTAAATGATAAACATAGTTGCAAGTATCTAGAATATAAATACCATTGATTGAAATAGCTTGACTATATACAATCCCATTAAGGGAAAAAGTACAACACTTGTCTTTAATTACAAAGGAAAACCCTTCTGTGTCTAACACAGATACGGATATTATATTTCTAGATAGTGTTGGTACAAAATAACAATTATTAAGATGCAACTGCATTCCTGAAGCTAAACTAAGTACATAAGTTCCTACTGAGACGGCGGCTACTTTAGACCCGTTTCCCATTCGGAGATCGACATCACCCTTGTTTAGCTTTCTTATGCTTTTTAGGCCCTGCAAATGATTGCACAAGTGAGAACCACAACCAGTATCTAATACCCAAGTTTTATTTGAAGCATAATTTATGTCTATCATAAAATATTCGGTTGAGAAATTACATGTCGGCTTCACAATGCCAGCTTTTATGTCATCTAGGTACTTTGTACAATTACGTCTCCAATGTCCCTTGTTATTACAATAATTACAAGTGTCTTTAAGAGGATTACCCTTTATAGGTTTAGGCTTGGTAGAGCAATTCGCAATTGCTTTACCTTTGCCTTCCACCTGAACGGGCTTCTTACCTGCGTTCCTCTTAAACTGCTTCTTCCCCTTCACGTTAATCGCAAGCACATCTTTCCTCGTACTCCCACTCAATCCCATGTCCTTCTCTGCTTGCACAAGCAGAGAATGGAGCTCATGTAAATTCTTTTTCATGTTCGTCATATTGTAATTTACCCTAAATTGGGTAAATCCCTTGAAATGCGAGAGAGAGTGGAGCACTCGGTCCACCACAAGTTCGTCGGGGATCTTTCATCCCAACCCCTCTAAAGTTTCCACGTACTCAATCATTTTAAGTACGTGTGAACTTACAGGTTGACCATCTTTGAGGTTAGCCTCAAAGAAACGAACTGCGGTGTCATATTGAATTATTCTCGGAGCTTGAGAAAACATAGTAGAAAGCCTCGAGAATACTTCATGTGCATCGCGAAACTTGACACATTGCCTTTGTAAAGCAGGATCCATTGAAAAAATCAAAACATTTTTTATTGCAACGGATTCCTTTTGATAATTTGAAAAAGCCTCCCTTACATCGGCAGTGGCCCTAGTACTAGGCGAAGGGGGAGAGGGATCGACAAGGTAGCGTAATTTGCCATCACCTGCAGCAGCTAATCAAAGTTGTTCCTCCCAATCTTTAAAATTACTACCGTCGGCTTTTAAAACATATTTGTCCATAAAAGAACGTAGCAATGAATCTCTAGTTATGGTGACGGTTTCACTAGTAAAAGTCATCGTGATTACTACAAAGGAAATAAAGGAAAGATTAACATTTATCGTCTAGAAATATTTAACTTGTGAAACTATTTAACAAGTTCCCATTTATATAATGATCTCCCACTGAATTATATAAATGATTCCAAGATCTAATTTTATATAAACACGGGCACGGTGGACCGATTCAACCCACATTTATATAAATTTGGTGAGTCAACAACTTTGACTGATTCTACTACTAGAACTCTTGGTTGACGGATTTTCTTAAAATCTATCTTTTAGCCCCAGAATAAATATGGGCACGGTGGACCGATTCAACCCATATTTATCCCGTTGAGTCCAACCAATTTTCACGCGTAATAACTTTTATTACCCTACTTACCCAACGTAAAAAGAGTGTACCTCGGTGATCCGAACCTACCTCTAATGAAGAAGGGATTCATAGGTGTTATTATTTGGTAAGGCTTAATCTCAATTTTAAACAAATGTGAGAGATCTTATCAATTTAATTGTCTATCACTTTTAAGTGAACTAAATTGGTGAATGCTAGACAATTAAATCGATAACAACAAAAATAAAACATGTAGTCACGATTTGGCATGAATGCATAAATGAATTAAAACAAACAAGTCCTCATATGGCCACCTAGTTAATCTAATTAACTAAAATTATTACACTTCGGAAACCAACTCCTTGGTCCCTTGAGTCTTCATAAATTGGCCTCCTTCTTTAGGATTTCGGAACGCCTTTTCGAAAACACCGTCTTCATGAAAACTCCGTCTTTAGATGCTTCATATAATTACTAATAATTAAATTACATAACAATACCCTATTATACAATTTGTAATAAAATTAAAATAAAAAATAATAATTAATTACAAATTAGGCGATACGAAATCGCAATTAATTACAAAACAAGTCGATATTCCCTTACATTACGGGAAATACCAACTTCTACCTATGGTCATATTAGGAAAAGTTACATTATTATAATGCAAAAAAAAAACATTCATCCAAATGAATAATAAAATGCATTATGGAAAATGACATGCCAAATCGTCTAACTTACCAACAACGATCATTTGAGCTTGCTTTGACGGAATTTTTACCAATAAAAATTCATAATCAATTCTTAAAACAATTTTAAGACATACTCATCATACTAATCTGGTCATATATCAAAATAATTATTCTCAACAATTATCTTGAATTTATATGGGAATTAAAACACAATTATGACAAAAATGATATAATAATTCACAATTATCATACAAAAATTCCATTTAATTTAAAACTTTATGGAAAAATAAATTTCAAAGCCATGAACATTCTGGTCTTACACCAAAAATGCCATGCAAGTGAAAATTTTTGTTTTTAAAATTTATTTAAAACGATTTCACAATTTAATCGGTAAAGCGACAATTTTTACGATTAAATTCTAAATCAAACCATAAAAATTGAAATGACTTAAAATAAAATTTTGTGCATTTTGGAACAATTTCGAGGAGCTAAAAATTCAAAAATTTCGAGCCCTAAAATTAAATCAATATTTATTTGCAAAATAACCATTATTTACCAATTTTTATCAAATAAAAATCAATAAACTACCTAAATTAATCACATTAATTTAAAGTTTCTATTTTTCTCATAAATATAACATTCATGTGGTTATTTCTAAATAAATATGCATAAAATTAACATGCAATCAATTTTAATTAACTCTTAATTAATTTTAATGCATTTTTACTCAATTTTAT
The DNA here is from genome assembly GCF_048544455.1 of Silene latifolia. Taxonomy (NCBI): domain Eukaryota; kingdom Viridiplantae; phylum Streptophyta; class Magnoliopsida; order Caryophyllales; family Caryophyllaceae; genus Silene; species Silene latifolia. The sequence goes on along the minus strand of NC_133537.1, from coordinate 72,438,714 downwards.
GCCATTTTAAGTTATAAAAAGTGGAAAAATTTAACAAAAATCAAATTTTCGTCCCATATCATCCTAAGACCAGATTATTTACATGCAATACCATATTATGTGATAAAACTAATTTTAGTAACATAATATCAATTTTATTAATTTATCTCATAAATTACTAAAATCGTCTTAAGACAACATGCATGTATTTAACAATGCTCTGATACCACTTGTTAGTCATTTAGACCATTTTATACTCATCTTATGAAATCAAAATTACTAATTAATTTGATGTAATGGTCTAAATCTACATGCATGCAAATAAAAATAACAAAAATGGTGTAAAAACCATTTAAGAGAAATTTCCTTACATTGATGATGGAAATATAAAAGGCATAACTCAAGGACTCCTTCCTTGATGTTTTTCTTGAGCTAATAGATGGTGGGTGATCCTCCAAAAACCAAATTACCAATTTAGGTAATCTCTTTTGGATGCACCCAAGATTAAACCCAAAAATCCTAATAATTACTAACTAGATAATTAGAAGGATAACCTTGTATACTATGTAATATTATTACACTAATCTAATACTCCCTCTTATTCTTAATAACCCTCTCCTTTCATGGAGGGCGCGGGAATTAAGGGAGGGGAGTATTATATGGTAAAGTATTGTAGTGGGGTAGGAAATTGGAGAGAGGGAAGGTATTGTGTGATTAAAATAAGTATTGTTGTGGGGTAAGGTGATTAAAATAAATATTGTTGTGGGGTAAGGTGATTAAAATAAGATAAAGTATGAGTATTGTGGGGTATTGTTGTGGGGTGGGGTGATTAAAATAAGTATAAAAGCTTGCCAAATAAGGAAATAGGGAGAGTATTGTGAATAGACGAAAAAGGAAACAGGGAGAGTTATTTAGAATAGGAGGGAGTAACATAGATTAAGTGGCGACATATTGAACAATTAAATGAACATGTTAAAATTTAACTCAACAATTCATCAGTATAATATGTTATCATATTTTGGATTATTCTTGACATTAAAATAATATAATAACATAGGTTAAGTGGTGACATATTGAATAATCTAATATCATTCATTAGATATACAACAACACGTGGTCTTAAATAGATTGTACCTACACTAACTGAAAGGGTCACATTAGAACTAAAAATAAAGACATTGATGAGATATACAACAACAAGTGCATTTACATAATCTGTCCTACACTAATTGACATGGTGACATTAGGAGAAAAAGTGGAGACATTGATGAGATATACAATAACATCGGCATTTAAATAATCTGTCGTACTCTAGTTAACACAAGTTCACAGGGTGACATTAGTACATCAAATATAGACATTCATAAGATATACAAATGTGGCTTTAAATAGACTCTACCTACACTAGTTGATAGGGTGGCATTAGAACTAAAAGTAGAGATATTGATGAGATTTACAACAACAACTGCATTTACATAATCTGTCGTGTGATGAATATAAAACAACATATTCAAACATATTTCGTACACTTCAAACCTAACCAGAGATGGTGCCCTAATACAATAGAAAATCTTAATAATCAAAACCATAACATGACCTTCATTTATTCGGGGACCGTGGGGTGGCAAACCGGGTCCGGAGGGGTTGGGCATGGAAGGCGTAACGGAGGTGAGGGGCATGTTGGAGAGACATGGATGAGACGGAGAGTATTAAATTAATGGTTGGTTGTTGGTGTTAGTCATTTAGACCATTTTATACTCATCTTATGAAATCAAAATTACTAATTAATTTGATGTAATGGTCTAAATCTACATGCATGCAAATAAAAATAACAGAAATGGTGTAAAACCCATTTAAGAGAAATTTCCTTACATTGATGATGGAAATATAAAGGGCACAACTCAAGGACTCCTTCCTTGATGTTGTTCTTGAGCTAATAGATGGTGGATGATCCTCCAAAAACCAAATTACCAACTTAGTTAATCTCCTTTGGATGCACCCAAGATTAAACCCAAAAATCCTAATAATTACTAACTAGATAATTAGTAGGATAACCTTGTATACTATGTAATATTATTACACTAATAATATTAGTTTATGTATATTATAGTTTTGTGAATTATTTTTGATGATGATAAACAATTTGATCAAGTTTTTGATGAGAAAATATGAAGAAAATAAGGTTTTTTTCTTTCTCTTTTTCTCTTCAATATGGCACGACCAAGGGTCTATTTTGAGGATTTTTTGGTCTCTAAAATCATCATCTAATGAGTGTAAATAGTGGGGTATTTATAGAGAACAAAATGTAAAGAAATGAGTTAAACATTTCTTAGTGGGTTATGCCACATGTAATAAGACTTATCTTATACAAGTGTCAACCCACATGTAATATTTTGGTCCATTTTGATTTCCGACATTTATCCCACAAATGCTTATAAGTCTTATATTTAATTATCTTACATAATTAAATATTAATTTAATTATTTAACAGTTAAATAATACAAATTAACCACTAATGATTACTTAACTATTAAGTAATCATGAGACCATTTTATCAACATATATTGTGTCAATACTACCCCATTTAGCTAATTTTACAACCTCTTGTAAATTAAAATAGCTAATTATCTTTACCTCAAAACTTATACATATATCGTATAAATTTAATTAATTAACAATTAATTAATAAATTCTAATTTATATTTATTAATTAATTATCACATAATTAAATAATAAATCCTCTTGGCCCGAGTTCATAACCCGTCATCAAATAATACATTCACACGACTTATTAAAAGTCAATTAATACAAGGAATTAATTATATCGTATCTCATACAAATAATTAATTTATCCAATTTGGGCATCATCCTATAGGTGTGACCTAAAGGGATCAAATGATCACCGCCACACACCACGACGGTAATGTCAAACTCTAGTCGGCCAATCATTACCGATTAACGATGACCAGCTGACAAATAAATAATATAAATCCCTGATATTCCTTTTACAAGATTTATTATGTAAACGCACTCATTGTGGAGGACACTACTCCAACAGTTGGGCATTATGGGAGCATCGAAATAAAGTAGTTTTTGATTACATGGAAGTTGGAGTGGAAATGGTGGTGAGAAGGGCGAGGGACGTGATTAATGAAGGGGTGCGAGACGCGGTGGAGACGTTAGTAGGGCTGAGCAGCAGGAAACCGTCGAGGGGAAGGGGGAGTAAGAAGGAGGGGTGGCGAGTTGCGCGTAGTAGGTATGTTAAGATCAATGTCGATGCTGGGGTAAAGGTGGGTGAGGGAGTGGGGACGGGTGTAGTATGCCGAGGTTTGAGAGATAAAGTGTTGTGTGTGTGTTGGGGGGGGTCTCTGTTGGGCGTGCTCAAGAGTGGGAGGTTCATGTCGCGGAAACGGTTGCGGTTTTGGATGGGTTGGAGGAAGCAGCTAGGCGTGGAGTCCAAAAGATCGAGGTCGAAAGCGACTGCTTACAGGTTGTTGAAGCTATTAAAGAAAGGAAACTTAGAAGAAGCATCTTTGCGGCGGTCATCGAAGATATTATTGAGTTTAGTAGTAGATTTGAGTCAGTTATTTGGTTACATGTGAGTCGCGTCAATAATTGTGTGGCTCATGCGTTAGCTCATTGTGTTCCACGGATCACTGGGAAGGTTGTTTGGGAGGATGGTTTACCACCTTCTGCGAGTGCATCTGTAACTTTTGATCGTTTATTAATAGAGTAAAGCCTTTGGGCTGTTTCTTTCAACAACAACAAAAAAAAAAAAAAAAAAAAAAAAAAAACATAACATGACAACAAAACTTCACTCTTCATAACAACATTAATACAATTGAAAATCTTATTGAGTGATTAAAAATGTTCTCTGATATTTGTAAACATCTCCTCCATTGGTACTATTATCTGACTGTGCAATACCTGTCATTGTTGTTAGAATAACAAAAGGATCAAATATATATACATTAACATAATATATAGTTACATATTAACTAGTTACAGAAAACATCTCCTGCCAACTTTCAACATGTCACCATTTTTGGTTCACAGATTACCATTTCATTTAAGCGCAACAGAGTAATATGTCTCCACTTTAGTTTAATATAATAGTTTAATACTCCGTATGTAGTTACTTCAATCCAATATGTTTACATATGAGTACTACATGTTACCACATCAATACATTTTTGTCAAAAAAACATATATAATACCATTCAATTTAATTATTTTAGGATTGCAGTAAAATATGTGAGCAAATTAGTGATTCATGTTACCACATGAAGACATGAATACAATAGTGAAAAATCAAACATGTTTCATACTTTTTAACATCTAAAGTACTTTAATTTACTATGTTATCATTTTAGTATATGATGTCGTCATTCCAATGGTATAAATTATCATTTTTCAATAACTAATCACCAATCTAAAATAATGTAATAAATATGTTACCATTCTGTCAAAACAGTGTTACCATTCACAAAATAAAAATAAGAAATCAAATTTAATGGAACAAAAACAACCATAAAAACGGATCTTTTCCTACCTTCAACAAGAGTAATATTTTGATGTATAAATCTCAATAATAATGTATGAATTTCCAAATTTGATTGAACAAACAAATTTGATGGACCAAATAAATTAAAATTATTATTTTGTATTGATTTGTTCATACCTTCAACAAGTGTAAACATAATAAATTAGGGTTCTTCTTTTGCATTGATTTTTTCATACCTTTAACAAATGTAATATTTGGATGTATAAATTTTAATAATAACGTTAACAATAAAAATAAAAATACCTTTTGGATGGGGGTAAAGTAGCCATAGTCTTCGTTGTCGTTAGTATGTCGGTTTTTGGCTAGAAAATAGATGAGATGGTGGTAAGTTGAAGATGAAAGGGAAGTTATTTGTGTTTTGGGATTGTTATTTATGTTTTTAGAAAGAGGAAGTTAAAAGAAGGAATTAAGAAGGAAGATGAACTTTGATGAAGGAAAAGTATGAAATGATTGAGTATGAAGATGAACTGATGGACAAAGAAGAGTTGAAAAATCCACTGTAAGTTTGTGATGCTGTGTTTATTATTAAGTTAAAATAATGGGTTGGAAAATCAAGGGGATTAAAATAATGCAACAATAGTACACAGCTATTCAACTACTATAGACCCCACAATAACCCAATCCATCACTCCACATCACCAATATCCGACCCATTTGCTTAAAACATGGTACTATCCGACCCGTCGCAAGCTTACGACGGATAGTTTCGTCACAAATGAGAATTTGTGTAAATCATGTTACGAGAGTACAATCACCTGCAACTTGCAGCAATTTAACACAATTGCATATTTGCATTGATCAAAACTTCACCGTCGGTGTTGCAAATAAATTATGAATAAATCAAAATTACTGTAATACTACGGTTTTATGAGTCTCTGGGTACTCTATCGAGTGGGTCTTACTCTGTCGAGTAAGGGTGTGTTGCGTTTTAAAATAGTTTCTGACCTGTTGGGTACTCGATCGAGTAACCTTGATACTCAATCGAGTAGTAGGCACTCGATCGAGTATGTCAGCTACTCGATCGAGTAGCCGGTTTACGGGGGGATGATTTGTCGGGTTTTGTTAATAATGCGATCTAATATATATAATTACTCCCTTCACTTTCTTTAAACACTTTTACAAACCTAATCACTTTCAAAAGAGAAAACAATCTACGTTTTTCGCATCAATCGCATTGTTGGCAAATCCCGGAGCTTGGAAGGTCGGAATTCGTGTTTCTTTATACCTTTGTAATCCTTGCGTCGAGGGTAAGATCTACATACTGTTTTTATAGTATTTCGTTAAAGTTAGTTCAACCCTAATTTGGGGATTTGGGGGTTTTATTGTGTTTCTTGATTGGTAGTAATTATGTGATTGTATGTTAGGAGGAGGATTAGTAGAAGAAGCCTTTTGATATCAGCTGTTGAGATCGTCTGACTGTGTTGCTTTCCAGGTAGAGTTTCCTTACTCAGTATTAGTCCCATAATGTGTTGTTGGTGTTTTGTGGTTGTTGAATATTATCGTACTCGTATTGTGACGATTGTTGGATTTGGTTGTTGATAGTAGTTGTGATTGATTGTATCTGTCTGTGTTCTTCGGGGCACGTCCCTGGCTGAGTGGAGTCACTTGCGGGAGTGGCTTCACGCCCATTATTCGCCTTCTGTGGAACCCGCCACATAAGGGATGTGCACATTAAAGAATTTGGGTTTATCGCTCGACGGAGATGAGCGGGGATTTGGTGGGTACGGCTGCGGTCCCCCACTGGCGGCGTGGAGTGACTGTTGCGATGGGCACTCAGCGGGGCTACACACTTTAGTGTGTAGTCGGGATTGTGGAGTTGGGATTGGAGTTCGGAGTATATCCGTGATGATTCAGCTGTTTGTTTACTTGTGTTGTTGGTTTATATAAATTGTGTGATTAGTACTGACCCCGTTTATTGTTTTAAAAACTGTGGTGATCCATTCGGGGATGGTGAGCAGTTGTTGAGCAGGTATGAGTCGAGTTACATGGGGTAGCTGGGATGTGCCACCGTCTGATGATAGAGTCTTCCGCTGTAGCATGATTAGTTTATTAAACATTTCATTTAGCTGAGTAGACAGTTGGTCTTGAGAACATGTAACCATATTTTGGTATTTGGTTTTGGATTGTATTCTATTCACTAAAGTTATACTCCCTCCATACCACACCAATGGTAACATTGACTTTTTCACACTTATCGAGACACGTTTTGCAACGTAAATATCTTTTATTACACATTATTAAAAATTATAAAAATTTGATATTTTTATAGCATTCATGATGATAAATCAAACAAGATCCCACATGACTATATTTTGTCTTATAGATTAAGAATAATATCGAAGATTCCCTACGACCATGAATAGTGGCAAAATAGTCAATGTTACCATTGGTCTGGTATGGAGGGAGTACTATTTAAATGTTGTTTAGTTATTGTCTTATGATTATCATTGCCTCGGGCAACCGAGATGGTAGCATCTTTATACCTGAGTGGTCCTGGTAAGGCACTTGGAGTATGGGAGTGTTACAATTACAATGAAACCCTTCAACCTTGTTCACTATAACTCTACCTACAGCGTAACTTGAAAACAAAATCGATTTACTGCAATCATTCTAACAAACACATATGTGATATACCACGTTATATGACAGCATCAGGGCTCTGAAACTCAATTGTCGTTATAAAATGAAAACATTACTGACCTTTTCTATGGTATATTCTCCTCCGCCTACTTTCGTACTGCTCGAAGGAAAATAACACACACACACACACATATAGAGAGAGAGAGAGAGAGAGAGAGAGAGAGAGAGAGAGGCGGGATCTCGTGAGTTTGGTTCTTATGGTGAGTTTGTGCTTTAAAATCTCAGCCATTGAATTAAGGTAAATCAACGGATGAGATGAATCTCAACATAATAAAAAAAAAAGAATATAGTCCTCTCAAAAACACTTTCGCTGTATCAACAGCTATCACACGACCCTATTCAAGTTTTTATCTCCTCATTCATGGATAGGTGTCAATGGAGTAAAATTTTAGTTAGCTTCCCACCGTTGCCACCGTCGATCTTTTCTCCGTCATTTTCTTCTGGTCTTTTTCAATTAATTACATCAATCAATTGCACTTATTAATTTGAATTAATTGAATTGAAGTTGAATTTCTAGTTGCAATTTATTCGCTTTGAATCGAAGGTAGCTCGGGATAGAATCAGCTCGTAAAGAGCTCGCCAATCTCATCAATTTATTCGCTTTAAAGGAGTTGTACCGAACTCGGATTCGATGTGAAGCTTGTATTAATGATAGTTGGAGTGTGACAAGGTTCGAATTGGGTTGATGGTGATGTATGACGAAATGAAGGTGGGTGATGGAGTTTGTAGATGGTTGGTTGAGTGAGGTGTTGGGTTTTGCTGGTGGCTGCACCTGAAGGAGCACGGTGGTTCATTTCTGGGGAGCGTCGAGGGTGTACTGGCTGGTTGTTGTCGGCGATGAAGATGGAACGGCAGGTCAGAGGAGCTTGTGGTGGTTTGCTCGGGTTTATCGCCGATCGATGTCGGGTTCATATGGTGATGAGTATTGGTGAATGGAATCGGGGTTTCGATGGGTTGCACGAAATTGCAGTGATTGGCGATTACAGTGTTTTGCGGTGCAGTAGTGGCAGCCGGTTCATTTTTGCATTTTTTTTGTAGTCAAATTGTGCGAACACTGCGAACTGAGGTCGGGTTTGTTGTTGATGGTGTGCTCGAATTGTGGTCTGAGATAGGACCCAAGTGTGTGTCAGGATTCATTTGGCTATCCAAGATCTCCAAAGATAATGTTCTTGGATAGGCGAAAGTCCTTGAAAGGCTTTTTTATCAATTCACTTATTGTTCATTTCCTAGGATAATGCAGGATATTGATGGCGTGTTGAATACCGCGGTTGGAGGTGGCGAGAAAGGGTATGTAGGTGTTCTACATGAGGGAGCATTCGAGACGAAGGTTAATGCGACAGTTGAGGGGACGAATCCTGCGGATTTGCTGGATTCGACGGATAAGGATATGTTGGATGCGAAATATTGGGAGATCAGTATGTATGATGTATGTCTGTATAGTGTAATGTGCTTTTGGTCGGTTGTTTACTTGTTTATAGCCGGTTAAATTAATTCAATTCATTTTCAGAGCTTTGTACGGTCCTATCGTCTTTTAAAACTCGTATTAGTCAAAGGTCAAACCAAGTATTGTCCCAAATATACCAAGTACTTGGGTCAAAAGATGACGTGTCTGTAATTAAGGGTAACACTGGAGTAACAGTACGATAGCACTTAAATAACATCAGAATAACACCGGAATAATACTCCAATAACACACGGATAACACTACAATAACACCACAATAACACTACAATAACAGCACAATAACACGGAAAAAAAAAAGAGTAAAAAAATCAAAGTAGTAAAAAAAACCAAAGTGACACCGGAATAACATCACAATAACAGCAGAATAACAGTAGAATAACAGCACAATAACACATGAGAAAAAAAAGAAAAAAAATCAAATTCGTAAAAAGAATCAAAATGACTGCAGAATAACATCACAATAACAGCGGAATAACAATAACAGCAAAATAATACGTGGTAAAAAAAAATCAAAGTCGTAAAAAAAAAATCAAAGTAAAAAAAAAAGCACAATAAAAGCAATAATACGAGGTAAAAAAAGTAAGAGTAAAAAAAATTAAAGTAAAAATAAATTGGTACAAAAAAAAAAGGAAAAAAAGGTAACATAATGAGAAAATTAGATAAAAACATAAGAGAAAAAAAAAATCAAAGTTGTAAAAAAAAGCACAATAACAGCATAATAACACGAGGTAAAAAAAAGGAGATAAAAAAAATTAAAGTAAAAAAAAAAAAGAGTAACACTAGAAAAAAGAGAAAATAAGTAAATGACGGTAGTTTTATATGACATGTAAGATTAGATCTTGGCCATTCATCTCTAATATAATCTAGTGGCTGAGATTTCCAAGCACAAACTCACCAAAAGAAACAAAACTTACAAGAACCTATATATATATATATATATATATATATATATATATATATATATATATATATATATATATATATATATATATATATATATATATATATATATATTATATATATATATATATATATATATATATATATATATATATATATATATATACTAGTATTGGTGGCCCGGCTTCGCTCGGGCTACCTCTACTTACCATTAATTTTTTTTTATTAAATAAAATTATTTAAAGTTACATAACCCATAAATTTATCATTAATATATTTTTCTACGACATATCCTAAAATTACGATTAAATAAATTTTGAGACAAATTCACTACTCGATCCCGCTATTAATATTTTACTCTTATTAATGAAATAATAGTAATAACATTTCACTATTGCCCGTAATCATTGTTACTTTCACTACTCCCACCGTAGTTATTGTTACTGTCACTACTGTCGCGTTAATATTGATAATTTCACTACTCCCGCAGTAATTATTTTTACTTTCACTATTGCCGCATTAATATTAATTATTTCACTACTCCCGTTGTTGTTTCTACCACTTTCACTAATCTCGCTGATAATATTGTTACTTTACTATTCAAATGAGTGATTACTATCATATAACTATATCCAATGTTACTGCAATTCTTTTCTTTACTGACGAAATTACTTTTACTACCTAGGCATGCAATTTTAAGAGGATTATATATTTATAAATATATTACGTATATGCATTAAATTAAATCGAAAGAATTATACAATATTATATATTATGGAATCTAAATTGAATTATTTATAACCTACTTATATTATATTTTTGTATTTTAAATAATTAACATATCTATACATCTAATAAACTATAAAGTTTAATAAAATTGCATAGATTTTAAATTTAATATATAATTTTATGATGATAATAATTAATACCATAAGTGTGTATGTTTATACTAATTAATTATTTTATTTTAAGGAAATTGATCATCTTCTAGTATTCTATAAATATTTAGGAAAATTACCAAGCATCTTCTTTCTTTTAGTCTCCTTGAAATTGACCATCATAATTAATTATTTTATTTTAAGGAAATTGACCATCTTAATTAATTATTTTATTCTAAGGAAATCAACCATCTTAATTAATTATTTTCTTTTAAAGAAATTGACCATGTTTAGGAAAATTACCAAGCTTCTATATAATTTAATTTTAACCCAAACAATATAATATTTGCATTGAGATCCCTTAATCGGGTCCATCACACGGTGCTAGTGATTTAAAACTATATATTATAATTAATTTGTATAACTTTCTTTAATTACATTGAAGTTCCTTGGTTTCTGGAATTAATATATAGTATTGATATATATATATATATATATATATATATATATATAGAGAGAGAGAGAGAGAGAGAGAGAGTAAAGTTCAAATAAGTCCTTCATATATTTTGAGTCCATAAGTCCCTCCCATATCCCTTAGATCATGCTTGGTGGATGCTTGAGATTGAAGGTAAGAAACACATTTAACACTAATTAATTCACTTCTCTCTCTAGTTTTAATAATACATTTACTAATTCATTATCATACACAATTAACACCACCATTTGTCTTATACTTCAAAGTTTCTGAAAATTTTGTTAACATTTTTCCTGTTTCGGTTTTTTTCGTTTTTTTTTTTTTCGAGACAAGTTTTCGACATTTTAGGATTTTACGAGTGTAATTCTAACAAGAAAAAGTGTAATTTTAAGGAATGTTTACGAGAATTTTGCGTTTTACAAGTTTAACTTCAGACTTTTTCGAGTGATTTTGACGAATAATATTTTGAATTTTTGTAATTTTATCACAAATTATTATAATTTTAGCATTTTACGAGTGTTATTTTAACGACAAAAAGTGTTATTTTAGTCCAGGTAAGTGTAATTTCAGTCCAATGAGATTGTTATTTTAGTCAAGGAGAATGTAATTTTAGTCTAGAAAAGTTTAGTTTTAGTCCAGAAAACTACAATTTCAGTCCACTGAGAATGTAATTTTAGTCCATTGAGAGTGTAACATTAGTCCAATGAGAATATGACCAAGTCTGAGAGTGTAATATTAGTCCAATAGAAGTAAGTGTAATTCTAGCAGAAAAAGTGTAATTTTAGCCGAAAAAAGAGTTATTCTAGCAGAAAAAAGTATAATTTTAACAGAAAAAAGTGTAATTTTAATGGAAAAAAGTGTAATTTTAACAGAAAAAAGTATAATTTAATGGAAAAAAGTGTAATTTTAACAGACAAAAGTGTAATTCTAACAACAACAAAAAGTGTAATTTTAATGGAAAAAAGTGTAACTTTAACAGAAAAAAGTGTAATTCTAACAACAAAAAGTGTAATTTTAACAGAAAAAAGTGTAATTTTAACAGAAAAAAGTATAATTTTAATGGAGAAAAGTGTAATTTTAACAGAAAAAAGTGTAATTTTAATGGTAAAAAGTGTAATTTTAACAGAAAAAAGTGTAATTCTAACAACAACAAAAAGTGTAATTTTAATGGAAAAAAAGTGTAATTTTAACAGAAAAAAGTGTAATTCTAACAACAACAAAAAGTGTAATTTTAACAGAAAAAAGTGTAATTTTAACAAAAGAAAGTGTAATTTTAACAGAAAAAAGTGTAATTTTAATAGAAAAAAGTGTAATTTCAGCCGAAAAAAGAGTAATTCTAGCAGGAAAAAGAATAATTCTAGTAGAGAAAGGACTAATTCTAGCAGGAAAAAAGAGTAATTCTAGCAAAAAAAAAGTGTAATTGTAGGAAAAAAAAAAAGTGTAATTTTAGCAGAAAAAAGAGTAATTCTAGCAGAAAAAAAAGTAATTGTAATTCTAGTAGAAAAAAGTGTAATTCTAAGATGAAAAAAAGTGTAATTCTAACAGAAAAAAGAGTAATTCTAACAGAAAAAAGAGTAATACTAGGAGAAAAAAATGCACATCTAAGATGAAAATCAACAAATAACCTTAGATCTATTTATTAGATCTCAGACTAAAATAAAACGATCTAATATAACAATTGAAGAAAAATGAGGAGACGACATTTTAAATATATCTAAGATTAAAATTAACAAATTATATGAGATTTACTTAGTAAATGCAAGACTAAAATAAAAAAATTCACAAAATAAACCCATCCGTGGCTAGCGGTGACCACCACCTTTTTAAAATAAAAAAAAAATTGTAAAACCTTTGTATGATATGAGATCTATTTTACAGATCTAAGATTAAAATAAAAGTGTCTCAGGAAATAAAAACAAGATCTAATAAATATAAAACAGATTTTTGGAACAATATAAAACATACACCTATTAAAACTAGATCTACAATTTTAAAAATATATCTAATACGATTATGTCAAAAATGTACTTCATATTAATAGATCTAAGATTAAAATAAAAAATTTACTTCATATTAATAACAACAAATCTATTTGATAGATCTAACATATAAATCAAAGGTCTAAAAAAAGTTGAAAAACTGAATTTGAATAAAAACATCCGTGTAAACAAAATCTTAAAAAGCAAAAAAAAACAAAATAAAGACACGACACACAACAAAAACAAAAACTAACACAAAAAAAGTAGGTGAAGATCAAAATAAAAAACAAATCTGATAAACACAAAACAAAAACAAAAAAAAAAACAAAAAACTTTCAGAACTGAATTTTGGTGATGGGTGGTGTGGCGTCGGATGGTGGTGATGTTGTTGTCGGGGTGGTGGCGGGCGAGCATGGGGAGGGCGTGTGGTGTTGGTTGGTGGTGATACTGTTGTTGTCGGGTGGTGGGAGCGCGAAAATGGAGGTGGATGCGGTTGTTGGTGGTGGTAACTTATTCAGATCTAAATTTTTGGTGGTTGTTGGTGGCGTTTTTGGGGCGAGCATGGTAAGAGGTTGGGTGGTGGTTGTGGTATCGGGTGGTGGTGATTGTCGGGTTGGAGAGTGGATGGCTTAGTGGGTTGTCGTCAGGTGGAAAGGGCGACGGAGGTGAGGCCGTGAGTGGTTGGTGGTTGATGGAGGTGGTCGTTGGGGTCGGATCTGGAGTGGTGTGGTCGCGCCTGTTGTTGTGGGTGGTGACGGGGGAGATTGGTGGTCGGTTGGTGAGTGTGGCAGTGAGGGCTGATGGCAGTGAGGGCTGATGGCCGTGTCGGGTGGCAGGTGTGTGATGGGTCGTTCGTTTTAGAGGGGGTGGTGGGATTTTATTTTTCTGAGATTTGTTTGGGGTTTTTTTAAGAGGATTTATTTAGGTTTTTGAGAGCATTGTAGTATGAAATCAGGAGAGGTGAGGAAGAAAGAGAAAAAAAATGTATATATATTAAATTAGTGAGGAATTAGTGATTAATTATTGTTGTAGAGAGAGAGGGGGTTAAAACTCCTCCTTAATCCTCATTTTTGTGTTCAATCTCACCCATTCATTTTTCTCATCCAATGACTTGAATGAGGACTTATGGACTCACACTTAAAGGATGGACTTATATGATCTCAACACTATATATATATATACATATATATATATATATATATATATATATATATACATATATATATATATATATATATATTATAAGTCCACCATATGTTTTGAGTCCCTAAGTCCTATCCCTTACCATTAGATTCTCCAATATGGATGGTTGAGATTAAAGACAACAAACACACTTAACACTAATGAGTTTCCTATACACTAATTAATCCTACTTTCTCTCTCTAGCTTTAATTATATATTCACTAATTCATTATTATACACTTAACAAAAAAAAGGTCTTCTTATACTTCAAAGTTTATACAAATTTTTCGAGTGTAATTCTAACAAAAAAAAAAGTGTAATTTTAACAAAACGAAAGCGGTTTTGACGGATATTATTTTGAAATTTCAAATTTTGAAGCAAGTTTACGACAAATGTTGCGTTTTACGACAAATTTGAAATTTTGAAGCAATTTTACGTCAATTTTTGAAAAATATTTTTTTTTTCAAATTTTAACATAACTCATTGTAAATTGAGTGATTTATAACTTATAAGTGTAACTTTAGTCAACTAAAGTGTAATTTTAGTACATTAAAGTGTAATTTTAGTCCAATTAAATTGTAATTTTAGTCCAGAAGTGTAACTTTAGTCCATTAAATTGTAATTTTAGTCCAGAAGTGTAACTTTAGTCCTTTGATAGTGTAACTTTAGTCCATTGAGAGTATAAAATTTAGTCCTTGAGAGAGTACCCTTAATAGAGATAAGTGTAATTTTAATACAAAAAAAACATAATTTTAATAGATAAAAATGTAATTTTAATGGAGAAAAGTGTAACTTTAATAATAGAGAAAAATGTAATTTTAACAGAAAAAAGTGTAATTTTAATAGATAAAAGTGTAATTTTAATGGAGAAAAGTGTAACTTTAATAATAGAGAAATATATAACTTTAACAGAAAAAAGTGTAATTTTAATAGAAAAAAGTGTAATTTTAATACATAAAAGTGTAATTTTAATAGAGAAAAATGTAACTTTAATAATATAGAAAAATGTAACATTAACAGAAAAAATGTAACTTTAATAGAAAAAAGTGTAACTTTAATAGAAAAAAGTATAATTTTAATGGAGAAAAGTGTAATTTTAATACCACCACCAATAGCTATAAGAAACCGAAAAAAATAAATGTAACTAAAATAATATAAGATCTAAAATTTAAAAAAATGAAAAAAAAAACACAAACAATCAGATATAAAACATTAAAAAAAAAATCAAAGAAAACAAAAATAAAAATCCACATCTCTATGGACAAAACAAAACAAAAATAACCACCACCATGACGTTTATAAATTGAAATCTGAAAAAAAAGAAAAAAAATTAAAGAAATCTTCCAAAGAAAAAAAAAAGTTAAACTAGATCTAGATTTTAATTTTCAACAACCCACAAAAAATCTACAATTTTTAAGAATAAAAATATCAAACGAGATATGAAAAAAACGAGTTCACCCACAAAACCACCAACGACATCCAACAAAAACACCAAAAAAAACCAAAACTGAAAAAAAAAAAAAGAAAAAAAAAAAAGAAAAGTTAGATCTGAAAACAAAACATATTGACGTTGTGGACAAATCTCTGAGATTCATTGAAAGAGGAGTCCATAAGCTATAACATATTGACGTTGTGGACAAATCTCTAAGATTCATGGCAATACTACAAAATTTTACAGCTTCAAACGTAAATTCACACACAACCTCAAACATGAACCACAATTTTTTTTTCTATTAAATTGTTAGATCTACTCATAAATACAAGTTTTTTCAAAAAAAAAATCTTATATTTGGAATCCTTGTGAAATTTTGATCCAAAACGGTGGTAGTATGGCGGAGTTGGGCGCGGTGGGTGTAGTGGCTGTGGGTAACGGTTTGAGTGGTTGTCGGAGTGGTGGCTGCGGTAGTGGAAGGTGAGAGAGGAGAGGTCAGGGGTGGTGAGGGGACGAGCGGTGGAGGTGGTCGTCGGTGGTGGAAGGTGAGAAAGAGGGGTGGGTTTTTAATTATTTGCATTTTGAATTATTTTGATTTATTTAGTTTTGATTTAATTAGGAGAAAGTGGATGATTTGTGTGAGATGAGAGATAAGTGGGTGAAAAATTAAATTATATATAGTGAATTAGTTATTAATTAGGGGAATTAAGGAGTGTAGAGAGGGAAGGGGTTAAATTAGCTAATTAATGACCTTTGATCTCACCCCTCCATTTTCCACATCTAATGGCTCTAAATAGCATTCATAGACTCACACTTTGGGAGCAGACTTACATGATCCTAATATATATATATATATATATATATATATATATATATATATATATATATATATATATATTCGGGATCCTATGAGAACCATCAAGATAATGAGAACTGTGAGAACCACTCACAACCCTTGGATCTTATAATAAATGACGATCGAGATACACTCGCATATTCCCCCAATCCCAAAACCCTCCAACACCGTCATTTTACACATTACTTTCTCGCTCTTTTTTTCTCTCTCTCGTTTCGATCTCATTTTCGCCTACGCAATTCTCTGCCGCTCCGACTATCTCTTTCATCCACTCCTGCATTCATCACACTTCAGCATCTATCTCCAATTGTACACTTAACCGCCATTACCGTGACTTCATCTACAATTATCATCCGCCTTTGTCTAGTCTGCTTCCTTCTTCGTTTGCTATGATTTCATCTGCGTTTCTCTTGCTTTATTCCTTCCAAATTAGGTAATTTCTCAAGATCCCCGAATTTTTGTTATGAATGCTTGAAGTTCTGTGTGGTAATTGCGTTGTAATATTTCAATTTTTGAGGAATAAATTTTGTAAAATTGCGGTTTGACAGCAACGGCTGCATCGTATTAGATGCGGTGATGATTGTTTGTGAGTAGGCTGCTGCCTTAACTACCAGTAGAGAATTCAAATTCTGTGGTTTATTGCTGGTTAAAGATTAGTTGATTGATTGCCACTTTAGTTACTAGCTCCCTTGTTTTGAATTAGGTTTCTGAGTACTTGTACTTGTTTAGCTAAAGTTGAATTCTTACTTTGGAGGGTACATTGTGTTCTGGATGTTTCTGTTTCAGTTTAGTTAATGTGGTTGGAAATTGAGGGTTTATTGCCTCGAGGGTTCGCATATGGCGGGGTAAGGAGTGTTGGTTGTACACAGCCTTACCCCGCTCTTTTTTCGACATAGAGAGGTTGAATTCCGGGATTTGTTATTGATTAGTCGCCATTAGCTGATTGCCCTCACATTACGTTATTGCGTACATGAATTTGGAAATAAGGTTTCAATCGTGTTTGGTGCCCCCGCTGTTTGCTAGCTTCGTTTGGTCAAAACTCTGGCTAACTTCTGGAGTTCAATACTAGTATTGCTGGTTGATTGCCTACGTGAACTTGGAAATAAGCTCCGAGCGTTGAAGTCATCGCAATCTTGCGCAGTTTATGCAACGACCCGA
This sequence comes from Silene latifolia, assembly GCF_048544455.1. Classification (NCBI taxonomy): domain Eukaryota; kingdom Viridiplantae; phylum Streptophyta; class Magnoliopsida; order Caryophyllales; family Caryophyllaceae; genus Silene; species Silene latifolia. The sequence goes on along the minus strand of NC_133537.1, from coordinate 72,421,207 downwards.
AAAATACCGTCTTCATTGTAAGTGGAAGAGGTAGAGAGATTCTCAGCAAGTGGTTCTCCTCTTGTGAAAAGCTTGGATTATCAGCTGAGCATGGCTACTTTACTCGGTACTTACACATCTGTTTTTTATCTTCCGAAATCTTTGTGTATTTTTCATTTAGTTACACTGTTAATGGGTTTGACTCACATATAAGAGTCTCTCCCATTTTTTGTGGAATTTTTCCTTCCTTGCAAATAGTAAGATGTTTTTTTTCTTTGATTGTAGGTGGAGTAAGAATTCTCCTTGGGAGTCCAGCATGCAAGGCACAGATTTGGATTGGAAGACGGTTGTCCAACCGATTATGGAGCATTATGCAGAGGCAACAGATGGGTCTTCCATAGTGCAAAAGGAAACAGCTTTGGTGTGGCATTGTCAAGATTATGACCTTGATTTTGGTGTGACCCAGTCGAAAGAGCTACTTGACCATTTGGAGAATGTGCTCTGAACCTGTTGATGTTAAACGCGGCAAACATATTGTCGAAGTAAAACCACAGGTAAAATTTGTTCTGTGATGAGTGAATTTTACTTTTGATAGGCATGGCTGATCGACCGAACTGATTGAAAGTGTTTGGAAATTCAGAAGTTTAGGAGTAAAACGACTGTAGGCCTGCAGTGACTTGTGATTTTGAATAGAAATGAAACTAAAAATGACCCCTTATTTAGTTCACTAGAAATGAACCGATAACAGCGCAGCAAGAACTATATAAAAAATTGCAAGTCTATATGCATGAAATATGGTTCTATGTGCATTAAAAAGTTCTTCAGATGCATCAGTTGGTTATATTATGATACTAATTATTGTTAGTTAAGGACGCTAATTTTATATGGGCATGAAATAAGGTTATATGTGTCTAAAATAAGCTTCTATGTGCATGAAATAAGGTTCTATGTGTATTAAAAAGTTCTTCAGTTGCATCATTTGGTTATATTATGATACTAATTACTGTTTATCAAGGACGTTAATTTTATATGGGCTTGAAATAAGATTATATGTGCATGATATACGGTCCTATGTGCATGAAATAAGGTTCTATGTGCATGAAAACAAGTTCTATGTACATGAAATAAGGGAAATGATTGTGGAGGAGATTTAATGTATTTACCGTTCTTTTTATGTAACTATAAGGCATTTTAGTTTATCTATTACTTATCTTGCTAATATGTCAGAAACATTTCAGTATACTTATGTCAGTTATTTAGGAGGCCATAATCATATGATACGCTCGTTATTTGATACTCGTATTTTTTTAGCGTATTTTAAAGGCTATTAGCTCAATGGTAGAGCAATGTGCAAATTTTGCACAAAGGTATGGGTTCGAGTCCCATATAGCCTATTAGATGCATGAAAAAGCAACCTATGTGCATTAAACAACCCTGTACATGCATGAAAAAGTGTCCAATTTCCTCATCTTTTTTTGTCTTTAGATCCTTGATAAGAAGTGGAAATAGGATTACCAATTACATTATTTCATTCTTAGAATAAAAGAAAGATTTGGTATTTCATAGCCAATATGGGAGTCGAACCCACATCTTGTGCATTGCACAATGCTCTTCCATTTGAGCTAATTGACTTTCAAAATAAGTAAAACGTAAACATTCATAGTGTAGAGAACATGCGATACTGACATGGTACTAACACCCTTGGTATATGTCGTCCATTTCAAATCATTCTACAACAAATAGCAAATTATTTATCAAAATTCAGCAACAATTCTCAACCATAATCAAGTCTATAAACTAATGAGGATAAGGCGATCTTGTTTTTTAAGTCTCGGTGAAAGTGCGAGCAAAGGTTGAAGAAAACCATAACCGTATAGGCGGGTGAACCGTTATAGGTTAGCCGAACCAGTCGTTCCTGACTCCCTGCCTCTACCACTCACTCGCATGCCAAGCTCCTTTCGTTGCTTGAGAGAGGGAGGTGGCTCTCATTCGGTCCAGTTTTTCGTTTAGTTTTAGATAAGATTTATGGTTCACAAACCGCTCAGTATATGGTCCGACAATCTTCAGAATGAAGGTCAGAACTGTATAACCAAATGAGACAGTTTTAAATTTGCGGTTAAGCTCTCGGGAGTTTTGACCAATTTCCCATAGGTTTGTGAAGTCAATACTCGATTCAAACCGAGCCCAAAAGACTAGATTACACGGCTACACGCAATTCTCTGATACAAAGAAAATGCAAGCAAACTGGGATAGAAGAGCAACTATGTGTGGTTGGTTATAAGAGCTTATTGAACACATCCCTTGGTATACTCTCAGAATTGAACTCCTACAAATTCCGAAGAAAACAGCATGTTGCGCAAACATAGCTCGGTTCAGCAACAAAACATATTTCATCCCATGAATCATAATTTCTACACTCCCTACATTATTTAGATAATTTGGCATGCACTACGGAATCCCTAATCGCAACGCAAATCATCAAATTAAAACTTTATCATTAAACGTATCAAGTGAAGCCGATTAACAAACAACGATCCACCCAGTTTACGAACATTACCAAAAACACAGATTTCAATAGCAACCCCCATGTCTCTAACTAAATTAAAGAACTTAATCAACACTACAAACAAATCGAGACTAGCTAATTCCCGAAATTGAATTCCCAACGTCATGATTCAGCCAATTGAGGTAATTTCTCAATTCTCCTAACCTAATTGACCAATTTATGCTGTAAATTAACCAATTTCATGAACATGAACCCTAATTTGACAAACATATGTCAAAAAGTTCAATTATGTACCCCTAATTATATGTATATATAATCGAATAAACAATTCATCATCCATAATCTATTAACAAATTGACAAAATCCAAAAAAAATAAAGTCGATTTTTCAGGAAATTAATGGAGAATTTAAACAAACCTCATCGATTTTACACCATTGGTTAAAGATCGTTTGATTTGCGTCTCCATTAGCGAAGGAAGTAGCAGAATAATGAAGCTTGTCTTCAAATCAACTAATCGAGAAAGAATTTTGGTGACTGGGGAGAGAAAAAGAAGCTGGAGAGAGAAAGTCATTTAGTTAAATGATAGTGTACGGGTTTGGACGCAATGTATGGTATGAACTCAACAGTTTATTTGTTGAACTTCTAAGGCCTATGAGGGGTTCTCACGGTTCTCATTATATTAGTGGTTCTCACCGGATCTCGACCCTATATATATATATATATATATATATATATATATATATATATATATATATATATATATATATATATATATATATATATATATATATATATAGTATTGGGTTCACCTAAGTCCACCCACAAACCTTGAGTCCATAAGTCCTCATCCAAGCCCTTGGATGAGGAAGATGGGTGGCTTAGATGAAACCTCCTAATGAAGATTAATTAGCTAATCTAACTCTCTCTCTCTCTACTCTTTTTAATTAATCACTAACTCATCTCAATTAACCACTAATTAAATATATATACCTTTTCACTCATCCATTTCTCTCACCTCTCACACAATTTCATTCCTCCAATCTCTCTAAAATCTAAATAAATCAAAAACCTCCAAAAATCACCCAAAAAAAACCCAATAAAAACCCAATAAAATCACCCCAAATAATTCACCCTCTCTCCCACTAATCACCACCCCAACCCATTACACACCACCCCACCAAACACCCCACCACAATCGTCACCAACCATCCCGCCGCCACCTTCCTCATTTCTTCTTTTTTTTATTATTTTTTTTATTTTTTCCGGTCAGATCTGAAGTTCCTGTTTTTTTTCTTTTTTTTCTTTTTTTTTTTCGAGTAAATTTGTGTGTGGTGTTGTTGTGATGGTGGAGATGCGAGTCTTTTCTAACAACCGTCACCAACCACACGCCGTCACCTTCCTTTTCGTTTTTTTTTTTTTCCGGTCAGATCTGAAATTTCTGGGTTTTTTTTTTCGTAAAGTTGTGTATGGTGTTATTGTGATGGTGAAGATGTGAGTCTTTTTTAAAAATAAATATCAAATGTGGTTTTTTTTATAAAACAATTACTATATTTTAGTCATATAGTATGTGACTTTTTTTTTAGGAAATCTTTTTTAGTGTTATTGTGTATATTATTTACATTAGCATATTTTAGATCTATTTTTTTAAAAGAAATTGTGATTTTTGTTATAGATTTAGTTTTTGAAAGAAAATTATGATTTGTTTAATTTTAGATCTAAAAAAAGATCTCAATAAGTTGTTTAATTTTAGATCTTGTTTAATTTTGTGAGATCTTTGTATTAAAATTACATTTTTCTCTATTAGAATTACACTTATTAAAATTACACTTTTCTCCATTAAAATTACACTTTTTTCTATTAAAGTTACATTTTTCTCTATTATTAAAGTTACACTTTCCTCCATTAAAATTACACTTTTGTTGCTTAAAATTACACTTTTGTCTCATAAAATTACACTTTTTCCTAAAAAAATTACACTTATTAAAATTACACTTTTCTCCATTAAAATTACACTTTTTTCTATTAAAGTTACATTTTTCTCTATTATTAAAGTTACACTTTCCTCCATTAAAATTACACTTTTGTTGCTTAAAATTACACTTTTGTCTGTTAAAAATTACACTTTTTCCTAGGTTAAAATTACATTTTTTTCCATTAGAATTACACTTCTTCCTTTAAAATTACACTTTTTATCCTTGGAATTACACTTTTTTCTGCTAGAATTACACATTTTTCGATTAAAATTACACTTATATCTATTAAAGTTAAAGTTACACTTATTTCTATTAGAATTACACTTATTTCTATTAGAATTACACATTTTTCGATTAAAGTTAAAGTTACACTTATTTCTATTAGAATTACACTTTTTTCTACTAAAATTACTGATTTCTCTATTAAAGTTCTGACTATCTCTATTAAAGTTACATTTTCTCTACTAAAGTTACACTTATATCTATTAAAGTTACACTCTTAAGGACTACAGTTTTACTCTCAATGGACTCATGTTATATGTTTAATATGGACAAAAGTTACACTCTCAATGGACTAAAGTTACACTCTCAATGGACTGAAATTATACTTTAATGGACTAAAATTACACTTTCAATATGGACTAAAGATACACTCTCAATGGACTAAAAATACACTTTAATGGACTAAAATTACACTTTAATGGATTAAAATTACACTTTAATGGACTAAAATTACACTTTTAAAAGACTAAAGTTACACTTATAAGTCACTCAATTCACAATGAGTTGTGTTAAAATTGGAAAAATTCAAAATAATATTTGTCGAAAAACTGAGTTACACTCGTAAAACGCAAAATATATTGTAAATTTGCTTCAAATTTTCACATTTCAAAATAAAATCCGTCAAACCGCAATTTTTTCCGTTGAAATTACACTTTTTCCGTTGAAATTACACTTTTAAAACAGTGAAAGTGTAGTAACATTTGTATAAAGTTTCAGTCCAAAAAAAAAAATTATGCTCAAAATTTTTTTTTTGTGTATAATTAATCCATTAGTGAATGTATAATTAAAGCTAGAGAGATAAAGTGGATTAATTAGTGTATAGGAAACTCATTAGTGTTAAGTATGCTTTTTTGCTTTCAATCTCAACCATCCTTAGTGGGATATCTAAGGGATGTAGTGAGGACTTAGGGACTCAAAATATATGGTGGACTCATTAGAACTTTGCTATATATATATATATATATATATATATATATATATATATATATATATATATAGAGAGAGAGAGAAAAGAGAGCGAAGATCCTAGGTGAGTCACCTATATATTTGAGTCCATGAGTCCATAAAATAATATCACGCACTATACAAAACAATATCACGAATTTTTTTTTCAAATTTTTTTTCGAATTTTTTTTTTTTCAAATTTTTTTTTTCGATTTTTTTTTCGGAATTTTTTTTTTCGAATTTTTTTTTTTTCGAAAAAGGTTTTTTTTTTTTTTTTTTTTTTTTTTTTTTAAAAAAAAAAAACGGTGATATTGTTTAGTATAACGTGTGATATTGTATTACAAAACAATATCACGATTTTTTTTTTCATTTTTTTTCAAAAAAGTTTTTTTTTTTTTTTTTTTTTTTTTATGTAAGATGTGATATTGTTTAGTATAACGTGTGATATTGTATTACAAAACAATATCACGATTTTTTGTTTCAATTTTTTTTTTTTTTTTTTTTTTTTTTTTTTTTTTAAGCTAGTTGTGATATTGTTTAGTGTAACGTGTGATATTGTATTACAAAACAATATCACGACTTTTTTTTTCAAATTTTTTTTTCGAATTTTTTTTTTTTTTTGAATATAAGCTGTGATATTGTTTAATATAAGGTGTGATATTGTATCATGGACTCACGGACTCAAAAAGATAGGGTGGACTCATGTGATCCTAATTCTATATATATATATATATATATATATATATATATATATATATATATATAGAATTAGGATCACATGAGTCCACCCTATCTTTTTGAGTCCCGTGAGTCCACTTATGTATCACCCGCTCTACACAAAAATATCACGTTGTCAGTCATCTTGTCAGTCATCTTGTCCATCATTCTAATCCGTCTACATTATTTGTTAATTATATAGGTCTCCGGGGAGTATTTTTTCGAATCACGTCCTAGACTTGTTAAACTTGAAGAGTTGGGGGATTATATCATGTGGTAAACAAAAGAAAGTTTATTGTTCTCCTACTTGAGTTGATTGAGAGTGAAATCATAGGCATGGGGAAGGGCAAACGGTCCTTTGTAATTCTCAGTACCTCTTTTTTCAAGAGAATGCAAACTACCGAGTATATATATTATGTATACCGGTGTGCTCTAGCTTCCTAACCTAACATAGTTACTTTTGTGTATAGAAGAATAATACATATATATGCGTCTTCTGTAACATAATTACCTTTAATGAATAATAAAGAATATACTAATAAAGAATTGTACTCGATGTGATCATCTCGGACTAATTTGTCGATATTTCGCAGTTTTTATGGAGATGCTCTCTTATACCTATTTTAATGGTACTGTATATCATCAGTTTCGTATCATTTTAAACAATAAATGTTCGGACATTATTTATCCTTGTGTCAAAATAAAATAAAATTAGGCCACGGAAAGTGCTTTTTTTATGGAGAAAAAATACGGTAGGCAAAACAACTCTGAATCTTTGTGGCTGTATCTGATAGAGTTGCGGGCAATACTTTGACCTTGACGTATTGCTTTATCAACCGGGATTTTGAACCATGGTGAAAAGTCAGAAGTCATTAGTGCATGATTCTTGATGGGCTAAGCCCAACTGAGAAGGAAGGGGTAGAAGATAGTTTATGGAATGCAATAACAGCTTTGGAAACCTGGGGCTCCACCATTAAACTGCACAAGTACAGTGATGATTGAATGTGATTCTAATATAAATCCAAATGGCAGAAACGATATTGCTGGCATGGGCATTAAAACCACCTAGAGCTCCGGCAATTTGTAGTCCTTGTTATTGTTTGGTTCAAAAATTAACAAGTGATATTTTTGTGTACAGCGTGTGATACATAAGTGACTTTCATTTAATCAAAAATATAGGTGACTCACCTGGATCTTTATATATATATATATATATATATATATATATATATGAATGGGATCATGTGAGGATACACTATATCTTTTTGAGGATTGAGGATTTGTTCTGATATCACGGGTTGTTCAATACAATATCGGAGAACTTATTCGATAAAATATCACAAAAAAAAAACACCTGTGCAAAAAAAAAATTATAATTTTTTTTTTTAAATTTTTTTTTTTTTTGGCAAAGGTCAAATTTTTCGTGATATTGTATTGAAGAACTTGTGATATTGTATTCACTAATCCTCAATCCTCAAATATTTAGGAGTTCTCACCGGATCCCGACTATATATATATATATATATATATATATATATATATATATATATAAATATATATATATATATATATATATATATATATGCTTCTTCTGAACATTCTGATAAAGGGAAGCAATGAATGAAAAGGAGACCAACGGAAAGAAGATACTTGGCTGAGAAAATATCACCCAAGCTTCTTATCAGATCCCCTGAGATTAAGATTGAACCACTTTTTCCGTGATGCTTTGTCTTTTCCGTCATCATCCCCAGGGCTATCAGGCCTGGTATCATCAACTGGGATCTTACTTGAGCTCCCATTCGCTTCATTAGTGCCACTCCCAGGATAACTCACTGTCTTGACTGTAGTGAATGAAGATTGAATATTGTCTCGTTGCTTAAGTAGGTCATCTACCTGTATTCCAAGGCATTCACTTACGAACTGGATAAAATGGTGCTAATATCTGGGTTTTGGGAGCCTATGACACTAAAACCCTTATTTCTGAGATACTATCCTTTTTAAACACAACACAGACAGTACCCAATTCGACACTTCTCCCAGCAAAGACAAGGAGGTAAAATAGAGGAAATAGCTTGTATAAAGCATATAGTCAATATATCTACGATTTTAAGCCTTGTACCTCTAGTATTTATTTACACTCTTAAATTTGTTTTTCTATGGCTCAAAAGACTTTTAGCCCTAAAGGAGCCTCGAGCTTCTTTTTTTTTTTTTTTTTTTTTATGAGTGTCCTAGTATCCCTATTACAGTACAGAGTCTCTATGTCGGAAATTTTTTGAGTCAGGACGTATCTGACACTAGGATGTAACCTCTCATGTCCCACGAGTGTGCCTGAATTCGAGTAACAAACAGTTGGGAGCAAGACTTAAGCTCAGTTTGGTGAAATCTACGTCTGTGCTGCTAGGTAAAGACTGGACTTTCAGGGCTTCCACTCTCAGATGATCCCACTTGACTAAGTTAATTACTAAACCTGACAAATCAGGTAGTTTTGTCCTTGACACAAGGGTTTGAAATTTCAACCATCAGGTTTGTCATAAAAGGCCCATAAAAGGTTGTATTTATCAAACAAAACAACTATTTGGCATTTATTCACAGCTAACCAGTTCGTACTTCGTATGACACCTGCTAAACAGAATACTGCGGGTATACCCGGAGAAACGGTACACTAACCCTTTCTTTTAATTAAGTGGGGAGAGGGGCAATGGAGATACGACTATTTTGCTTCCAATTTTTCCCTTTGTTCGAAGATTTTTAATTCGCTTGAAGCAGGGGTAACGGATCCCTCCATTTCCTTGCAACCCAACTTAATTACCATACTATAGAAATAGCTCTCTTCCCTTCCCCTTGAAACCCTCCCACCATCCAAACAAGTCCTTGTGATATTTCCAAACAAAACAGTCAGCTTTGCCAAACAAGTTGAAACTTGAAAGTGGCTCTACCAAATTACATGGGGAGAAAAAATTTAGTCCTCCACAGTACTAGTATGACTTCTACTTATATAATTTTCATAAGATAACAAAATGAAAAATCAATAGCTCATTGAGTTAATAAGCACCAAAAGATTGGGTCTTCAAAATATACATAGAAATCCACACATTACACTGGTCATAGACTCATAAATCATAAAAGCAGAACCAAACGAGAATCTCATAAATGATAACATAAGAACGCACATATCCCAGAGCCAACAAAAGTATTAACACACATACAAGTACATTAACACACAGATAATAGCTATCGGATATGAACTGAAGAAAACTTACAGACTGTTTTTCTTGGTTGTATTTGTTTGTCACTTCTTGAAACCGAGCCAATGCCTGCAATAAACAAAGGTACATGAGAAAAAAAAATATTACAATCCCATATAATAATGAGACTAAAGAGGGAAGAAGAGAACTATGAGTATCTGCAGCATGTATATGTACCTTCCTATACTCAGTCTCAAACTGACGAAGTTCATTTCTCTTTCGCAGAATTTGTGCCTCTATATCTTTCAGTTTCTCTGTTGTGTCCTCGTACGACTTTGCACAAAGTGCCTCGATTGTGTAGGATGCAGGTTTAAAGAAATTGTCACCTATATGAGAAGAAAAAAAAGGGAAAAAAAAAGTGGATATTACCGATACTTATATCACAAATAGTCAGTAATAGCATTATGTTTTCGCAGATAAGCTTTTGCATAAATCAGAGATTTTGTAGCTTAAGTGCAAATAACAAAGGCTCACAAAAACAATCAGAGCAAAAAAGCTAGTACAGACCATAGACTGCAAATATGTGAGCTCCTGCCTTCAATTCGGACACCTCGCATGGTTGCAGACCCTCCAACCTCTTAAAAAACGAAGCTTCAGGGTCCTTGGCCATGGATAACTGTATAGCCACACCGAAAGATCAACAGACCGAACAAATTGTAATATTTGGAAAGACGCAAAAACTGAACATTGACTCACCGCATTGACAGTAGAATCTAGCCTATAAACCTGAAAGTGTAAGAAATACATGCCAGCAGATGTCACTTTCCCTGTCTTCTCACTATCCTCCTGCATGAAAAAAGAAATACATAGTGAATGGCAACTGTACATATCATGCTAGATGAACTAATCATTCACCTAAGTGAGCCCCAAAATTTCACTGGAAACCTATCCAAAACCCAAAAGCTTATGTGAAACACATATCTCTGCACCGTAGACCATGCTGTGCAGTGGTGCTTAGATTTTCCAAGGAAATTTCTGTACGGCACTTGGGCCATTCCAATTTAGGCCAATTTCACCAAGACACTGTAAGATTGCTCACTCTTAATATGAGACGATTTAAGCGACGAAAATTTACTCCCTTCATTTTCTCAGGTAGCCTCCCATTCATCATCATTTATTAGTTCTTCCATTAAAGATGACAACTAATGTAAGAGGGGGAGAAAACATGTTGCGGGAGCAAAAATGCAACTGATAACAGGGGAAGTACTAACCACAAATTTACGATAAACAGATGAATCAGATACCTGTAATGCAAGGCCATAACCCGCATTAACATCTTGCTCAAAGTAAAGAAGCTGAAAATGTCCCAAGAAATATATGTAAGTGTTGAGATCATTGTGAAGGCTGGATGACTAAATCTATCATTCGCAAACAGCACCTTTACCTTAAATTTGCTTTGGGCAGCAGATGAAACACGGACTACAATACCTGCTGCTGCCTGCTCGTCAGTGATTGTCACACCAAAGAAGTGGGCACATTGTTTATCTACCTGTGAAAGATGGAAAATCAACATATGAACACTATAATGAAAGAAGTTGCCATTGAGTTTCAAATTTTAAAAGCTGCCTATAAAATAACACTGTGGTCTTCCAGTTGCTATTCTTCAGATTTCTAGCACTCCCTCCATCTCACCCATTTCTTTACATTTACTTTTTGACACTATTCATGAGTGGCGAGAATCTCTAATATAATTTCTAATATATAACATAAAATATATTTTTATGTTATATATTAGAAATTATATTAGAGATTCGTTACTCTTTGGTTATGGATTATAATGGAATAAATCAAAATGGCTCACTAAAGTGGTTGCCCTTCTTTCTTTTGTGAAGTAGAGGTCCTTCAATGCAGTTCTCGGCGCAATTTTCATCTTGGGTCATTTGGAAACAGACTCTTTGTGTTACTAACACAAGGGTAAGGCTGCGTACATCCGACCCCTCCTTACCCCGCAATTTGCGGGAGCCATTGAGGCACTGGGGTAATGTTGTTGTTGTGTATATAACATAAAATATATTCATGTGAGATCTTTTTTTAATCGTCTTAACGATTACATTAAGAATTATTAAATTTTTATAATTTTTAATAATATGTAAATAATATCTTTATTCTCGATTTAAATTCCAAGTTTTATAAAAGAAATCCGGACTTCGATTTTAAAACCTATAAGTTTACCTGGCTTTTGTATTATGTTCCACTCTCCTTTTGTTTTTCACTTTTTCTTTTCTATTTTCTCGCATTGAGGTGTGAGTTCACCCATGGACGGTTCCAAAGGATGATTCATGTCAGCCGACCCCAAATCATTTTGGGATTAAGGCTCTGATGTTGTTGTATGTAAATAAAGATATGAACAAAACAAAATATATATTGGCAAATGTGAAAAAGTAAACATAAAGAAATAGGTGAGATGGAGGGAGTAACAGAACCCTTGAAATGCAAGTTCATGGCTGAGTACTAGTTTATAACACATGGATAACATAAGAGTTTACTGTGGAATTACCTTTCCACTAACTGATGTCCCAACAGAAAGTGGGCGTACAGTCACAGTACCATTCAATGCTTCCTCCAAAACATTAGCAGATATTGTCGTCTTGATAGGCACGCCAAGCTTACTGAAATGGACAGCACTAGCCAGTAAGAGCAGCGCCGCAACTCAATTGGAAACATAAAAACAAAACCACTTTTCACCTGAATAAAGCTGCAAACATTGTGTTCACAGTTCCAAGATTGGATAAGTCAATTTCCATATCCATGCCCTCAGCATCCAAAGCCTGCTCAGTTATTTTAGCAGGATTCAAAACATCGGAAAATATAAATACACCACATATATAAGCACAGAAACCAGTGTGTGAACAAGTCTAAAATCTATATTCTTTTGTTATCCTTCCTCTTAATCTAGCATGCTAAGCCCAACGTACTAATGTGAAGTCAAATGAGACGCCTAATTGGTCTCTGAAAAATATACTTCCTCCATTCCAATGAATTCTATACATTTGCTTTTTTGGCACTATTCATGTGTGAGGAGAATCTCCGATGCAACTTCTAATATATAACATAAAAGATAGGCATGTGAAATCTTGTTGAAATTGTCTTACCGAGTAGATTATGAATATCAAATTTTTATAATTTTTAGTAATATGTAACTAATGATATGAACAAAAGAAAACAAGCCTTGACGTGTATAAAGCAAATGTAATGTGTATTTCTTACACTAAAAATTAGTTTGACCACAAAACAACTGTCATGAGATTTTCCAATCAAGCGAGATTCTGAGAGATACCCACTCGTGAGTTATTTCTTACACTTTTTTAAGCTCTAATAGTGGGCCCGGTGTAACTATTTTCATGGACCATGGCAGTAGTGTGAACTGTGAACTTACAAATTCCATCTTATACTCAACAGGTGAGTCATTTTCAATAAGCCCGTAATTATAGTGAGTCATAAGTGAACTAGAAAAGGAGGTACCAGGTATAAACCCAAAGAGAGAATTGCAGATTCAAATTTCGGAGTGATGATTTTCAGGGTGAAAAAAGAAATTCAACAAAATGGTTGAAGTGAAGCACAATAGTTGAGAAACTCATGGTTTCCTAAACAGGGAGGAGAAAGAAGGGGTCTTGTGCCTCAACTAGAAATCTGATAACTGGAACAACATTATATCCTCTTCAAGGACTTATCCCATACTACGCACGCTCTCTGCGCACCTCAAACATGCAGCAGATTTTTAAGTGCACTAGAGCTCCAAACTTGTATTCCATTGAAACCATGGTTTAAATCTCTAGGTTCTCAGTGACACAGCATCCTACGTCTACACAAAATTGAGTCCACAAGCAAAGCTCATACTATACTCAAAGCGACGCATAGGCTAGTGATGTTCCGGGCATATAACTGTTCCTATGCTTTTCCACATCATCAGACATTAATTTCCCAATCTATCATAAATTTCGAGGAAATGAGGGCTTAAAAGATGGCTCAAGATATCGGCTCGGACATATCATATCACCCAAGATATATCGGGATGGTCGGGATCAGACGAAACGACACTAGATATCACTATACGGTCACGACCAAAATACAAAGGGGGAAAGATCACCAGGGCCCAACCAACTCGGTCTGATAAGGCCCAAAAAAGGCCCAAGATGTTTCTCTAGCCTAGTTTTTTTGTATATAAGACCATTGATTGTGGCCTAATATTCTGATATAATAATGTTGGTCCAAATAGAATTTAAAGATTCATTTAGACATTAACGTGACACGGAATCAACAATAGATAACTAAATCAGTTATCAAAACTTCTCATATAAAATTTGTTAAAAACAACAGTGACCAAGGATGCAAGAACTGCACCACCAAGTACGATTTGGATACACCACTATCGTGACCAAGAAATGCAACCGGTACAGCGATTTCAAACCCTGCCTTGAAGTCTCAGAGTAGCTCACTAAAAAGTAGATTTCTCATTATAATTCCCTGGATTAAGAGCAAAAAACTAGAAATAGAACATAACGATAAAAATAAATAGATCATTACTGCACTTTCAAGTTTCAACTAACAGCAGGCTATGAAACTTGTATCAAGGCTAAAAAAATGGCAAGTCTTTCAGATTTAGATTTCATGCTCAAGCTTTAGTATGCACTGCAGCACTTGTGATCATGTGAGCATCTGAAATGCACCTAAAGGGTATGTTTGGATAACAATTGAAGAGGAATGAGGAGGAGAGGGGGATGGGCAAAAGGGAAAGAGGGGAAGGGGGGAAGGGGGACACTGCATTTTTCCTCCAAAACTTTCCTATGTTGGACGGATTTTAATTTGCCTAATAGGAACTGAAGCGATTCATTTTCCCTTCCTTACAAATCCTCCAAAGTCCAAGGCTCCAACCACAATTTCCTAACCAAACAAATAATTTTTTCTCCCTCCCTCCCCTTCCTTTCCCTCAAATAACTTTACCCAAATTCCAAACTAAGGGAGAAGGTCATCTTATTTCAAAGTCCACTATCTTAATCAAGTTAAATCAAGATCTAGTCTTTCCTGCATCCCTTAACGGTTGACATACATATAAACGATCATAGGGTCTGAAATTTAAACATTTACAAAAAGGACATCCTAATATGTCAATAGGTGCACAACAATTGACCATCTCACACATCGCTTTTACAAGCAACAATACATCTGCAAAAGACATTAACCTTGTCTCTTTTCGTTAACCAATAAACACTAATGGATAAGCATCTCTCTGCATCTTTTTCAAGTTAGGGTGAAACTTCTCTCTTTATTAACCTAATAAGGTGCACAAGGTTATCATACCATAATCTGCATAAAACAGACATGCAGCAGTACATGGGATGTGTAGTGTTCCACCTGGACTTGTCTCAAAATCAACTTTATATCAGCTGAGGTTTTCTCTATATTTATGGCGTAGTAAATTTTCTCATATCTTATTCTCAACAAATAAGAGCAGCATTCTATCATAAGCAAATAGTTTGGTGCTTCTATGATAACAGAAAATATATCCGACAAATAGTTGAACACCTTAGAGTAGTTGAACACTTGGGAGTTCATACAAGTCAGATTCATGCTGAGAAAAAGCGCATTCTGGTGAGTCAAAAATTTTACAGAATGACTCATCTTCGTTGTTTGGTCCCATGTCAACCGTAGGAAGAAAATTGAAAATTATGGGATAGATGATATCACAATCCAGAAAAATATGGAGCGATCATAAAATAAAGAGTTAAAGGAAAGCAAGGATACCTCAAATCCGGCTGCATCATATTGCCTTCTCTTTTCTGGGTCAGATAAGATGTTATAAGAATATGCAACCTCCTTGAAAAGCTCTGAAGCTTCAGGATTGTTGGCATTTTTGTCAGGATGATACCTACACTGAATCTTTATTAGTACATTTTGTTGATGATGGAATTCACTATCATTGTAATAAACTTGCAAAAGGACACGTTTTCCCCCCCAAGGATGAGGTGAACAACTAGCTTATGTGTAAAAAGTTAGCATAAAGCCACAAGTACATGACTCCACAACTAAACGATGCCTAAAAAATCAGATAGAAAGTTTCGATGCCACCAAAATAAAACCACCCATAAACCTTGGCGTAGGTCCTTCTATTCTGTATAGTTAACACAGTCCACAAAACAGCTACCTTTAATTGAACAGTGATAGCAGATGGGCATGAGAACTTGAACTGAGGTAGCAGGATATGTTGGCAAAGTCCCATAACAGCTAAAATATGACAACTCCACAGTAAGGAACGAAACTACCCTTCATGATAATCATAAAACTCTTTCTTTCTGTTAAAACGTTTAGTAGACAAAGCCTAAAAACAAGCAAGTATGGATTCAACGATGCGTTTGTCTAATTGTGAGTTAGATGACCCTTTTTTCTCAATTTTTAAAACTGTCAATTTTGCAACAGGAGATTGATCAATACCAAAAGTGACATACATATTCAAGTAAACTTGTCCATGTGTAACAATAACAACAACAACAACAACAACAACAACAACAACAACAAAAAAAAAAAAAAAAATACAAGACAAGAAATGTTGGGAAAAAGTTGTTTATCCCTATTTAGTGTAATTGCAACGGAGATTAAAAATAACAAAAAAACCAATTAGCATCCTCCATAATTAGGAGGGAAAAACCCAACAAGAAAAGACGAAACAAAAACATACTTGAGAGCGAGTTTGCGATAAGCAGTCTTAATTTCCTGATCAGTAGCATCTTTAGAAACACTGAGAACTTCATAAGGATCTTTCCGAAGAATAACAGCAGGGGCCGAAGTTTCTCCATTCTTCGAACCCATTCTCGCCTTTTGAAACCTCTCTCTCTTTTTCTCTCTCAATCACTTCCTCTCTTTGTTTTCTCTCGTTTCCTCAAATGTCTTCCCAATTTCTATGCACAAATTGCCCTCACCTCCCCCAAAACAAACTAATTTGTTCGACAAAATCTCGCATCGAGAAAATGTCTGTCGGGAAAATAAGTCACCAAATCATCCACTGGAAATGATAAGAAACACAAATTAATAATCATACATTCACAATTTGACGCCATGGTTATCCGCGCTATTAAACTAGAATACACAGCATCGGATCACTCTACATATGTTCATTGGAATAATTAAAAAATTACAATAATTTGAAGAATTACTATGACAAGTAGCTGGAAAGTCAATCGTTCCAACTAATAATGAAACTCATACATTTCCTTACAAATTCAAGACCTGATAAGAAGATAGATACAGAAGAATACCTCCGGGGATAAAAATGGGGAGTTGACTGAGTAAGTTCGTCGGTCGTTAAAAAATGGAAGTGGTGAGGTCAGGGGAGAGGAGTATAAATGTATAATGACTTCAGTTTAGAGCTGATCAAATGGTCCAAGCCCATTGGCCCTACCCGGCCCGACCCGATTTTTTGAAGGGCTTGGGCCTTTAGTTTTGGCCCAAAAAAGCCCATGGGCTGGCCTAAAAAGGCCCAAAATATTTTGGGGCCGGGTTTGGGCCAAGCATTAGGCCCAAATTTTGGCCCGACCCGGCCCATATTTATTATAATGAATATTTTTTCTAATAAAACCTATTAAAGTAGCGTTAAAGTTTTACCCAACTCTTTACAAACTCAAGTATATTTTTTTAGATTTATAAAACAAAGTATACATAACATAAATCATATCTAAGAATGTATGATTAAGCATTCTAAAGTGGCGATTTTTGTCATTATTTTATTTTAGAGGGCAATTCATATGCATTTCATCATATTTTGTGCAATTTTATACACTATGTATATTTTAAAAGTTGTAATTGAAGGTATTACGCTAATTATTTCCTAGGGTAAATTGTAAATTTTAGGGCCTGAAAAAGCCCATTTAGGCCCAAAAGCCCGCATTAGCCCATAAGGGCCGGGTTTGGGCTTGCTAAATAAGTCCACGCACCTGGCCCGACCCGGCCCGGCCCACACAAATGGGCCGTTTTTGTTAGAAAGGCCCGGCCCAAGCCCGCATTGGCCCGGCCCATGATCACCTCTACTTCAGTTTTCTCTTCTTTGTCGCAGAAACTAACGAGTTTCGTAAGCTTCAATTATTTGCCACTGTGTCCGCTGATCGAATCCTGATTGGGGCGGATATAGATCTCATTTTTATCTATCCAATAGATCTGGGTCGGATATGGATCTAGAAAAATTTACGTGGATATGAATATGGATCTTGTCGTTAAGATTCAAACCATATCCAAATCCATATTTTTTATTTTATTTTTAGATTTTTAGATATACTCGTATAAAAATAATTAACGTTTATATAAGTCATGTTTTCTTATCTTTTACGGTTTTTTCTCATGGTACCCTCGAACTTTGGCGGATTACACATGGTACCCCTTCTTTTAGCTTTTTCAATTGGTCTCCTTTGTGACGGGTTACCATTTGTGGCGGATATTTTGTGAGATAAAATGGTAACAAAATGGGATAGTGGAGAAAGGGACCACATGAATAGTGTTGCAGAGAGAGAAAAAGTGGGTACTTTGTGAGGTAAAATGGTATCCGTCACTTGTTTGTGACGGATATGTGCCGTCACAAACAAGAATTTGTGTAGCTTTTTACATATGGTGCCCATCAGTTTGACTTTTTCCTTCCCCAAATGCCCTTACTATGCTTGCCGTCATAACGCTGTGAGTGTAATTCATTTGGCGCCAACAACATAACCAACACACACCCTTATTTGTCTTTATTCTAACCTAAACACATACTAAAAACCTAAATTTCATTCTCTCATCATCCTAAACAAAATCTGTTCATCTTCCCAAACAAAATCCCTAATTTTTCCCTCAAATTTTCCCAGAAAATTTTCCAAAACCTTAACCCCAAACAAAATCCCTAATTTTACCTCAAATTTGAAAGTAATCTCCTCTTTCAAGCTTCATATGCGGATTTTCGTCCTTTCAAAGTGTAAAGGTAATATCTTTAACAACTATCTTTATTTTTCAATTAAGTTCATAAAAACTGTTTATTTAGATTCAGTTAAGTTATATTAAGCAGTAATATGTGTTGCATGTTAGTATTTGTCAAAAAAAAAATCACGAAATTAGGGTTGAGTTATATTTTTGATTAATTTTCATCATTCTGTGTAATTATAGGATGGATCCTGTAATATGGTTGGAATTTAACTATGGGGGTAAGTGCTTTGATTATCCAGTATATCACTACAACGAAAATGCGGCATAGTGACGGGCATACCGACGGAAAAAATAAGCTATCAGAAAACACGGGATACTGACGGCTATTTGACGGAATTTCCGTCGGTATCAATTCCTGACGGATTTCCCGTCAGTTGTAATCGGCGCGTTGACAAAGTCAATGACGCTAAAAAACATGTGACGGAATATCCGTCAGTATTTCCAAAAAACTGACGGAATTTCCGTCATTGGCATTCACACGCAACAGTGGATGACAGCTAGTGATAATTTAGGATATCTGACGGAATATCCGTCAGTAAAATAAAAAAACTGACGAAAATTCCGTCAGATGTATTAGATATTTGAATCCAGTGTGTGTTACAGCTGTCACAATAATTGACCAACTGACGGATATTTCGTCAGTAATTTGAAAATACTGACGGAATTTCCGTCAGTTGGTCAAATAATGTGGCGTGTACAGTATATGCAATTGATCTGATAAAGTTGGCCTTTGACGGAATTTCCATCGCTTTTGGAAATCTTGCATTAATTTCCGTCAGAATCCTATTTAATGATTTTAAATTCCGTCGGGTGCCTTTATCTCAAACACGGGATCATTCCTTCATCACTTTACCAATTTTCGCCCAAATTAAAAATCGCCAAACCCTAACACCACCACCTTAAAACCCGACACCACCACCACCCTCCTCCACTTCCGACGCCACCACCACCAACACCACCACGCTGTCACCGTCACTATAAGGTAATTATATTTGTCTTTTCTTCCTTTCTCCTTTCTCTTTTTCCTTTTCCTTTTCCTTTTCTTATTTTTAATTTTTTTTTTCCACAGCCACCCTACCCTGCCGCCGCCGCCGACGACCATTCATGCCGTCGCCGCAGCCCTTGCTGCCGTCATCTTTCTTCTTTCTCATTCTTCCTTTTCTTTTTTTTTCCTTTGTGGAGTTAATTAGGTATTTCTCCTTTTAATTTTTTTTGTTTAATTATCTTAACTGATTTAGAATATTAGTTATTGTTTTAATTATTGTTGAATTTTTATTGATGTTGATGCATGTTGACTTAGGATAGAAGCCAATTTTGTTTAAATGTATGTTGTTATATTTTAATGTATGCATGTAATTTTATTGTTAAAAATTAGAATTATTGTTAATAATATTTTTATAAATTGGAATTTTTGTTAATTAGATTATTGTTAAATTTTGTGAAATATTAATATTTTTAAAATGATAATTAGACTAGATATGTAAAATGAAAAATTAGTCATGTTAGTTTTTGTTAATTGAAAATAAAAGTAGTCATTGTTGTATGTTTTTTTAATATTGTTAAAATTATTGTTCATATTGACCTAGTACCCGTTCAAAAATTACTCACTAGGAGTAATTTTTGAATAGTCCCCGTTTTGGGGCTGTCCTTGTACGTTTTAAGTCACTTAGGTAGTAAACATGTGCTTGTGATTTGTTAATGAGGAAAGAGTTTGGTGACAATTCCTTTAATGTTCTCTAAATGCATATGTAGAGTAATTATTTATTCTACATTGTGTATTTGGAGAACGGATGAGAATTACTGCCGAATGTTTTTCCTCATTAATAAATCACAAGTACATGTTTGCTAGTGACTTGAAACGTACATTGATGGGTTTAGGTTGGAGTGATAAGGACCCAATTCAAAGAAATACAATATTTATATTGGTTAAAATGTTAAATTATTGTGTATTATTCTTGATTGTGATTGTTGTTAGGTTATTATCTTTTTTAATGACGTATATAAATGTGTGGATACATAATAACATGAAAAGATTAGAACGACAGTGGGTGTATGAAAGATTAGACGAAAAAAAGAAACCCAAGAAAACATTTGCAGAGGGGGTGAAAGAGTTTATTAAATTCGCGGAAGAAAGTAGTGAGTACAAGAATTTAGGTGAAATGAGGTGTCCGTGTAAGAAATGCAAAAACCTAGGTTTTAAAAGGAAAGCAGATGTTCAAATTCATCTTTGGTCGAATGGTTTCGCCGATAATTATTATGTATGGACATATCACGGTGAGAAACCCCGAAGTGCGTTATGAAACCCCGAACCCCCAAGTTTCTTCGTTCTTTAAAATGTTAGAGTAAGCCGAACAGCCGGTGTATGAGGGAAGTGATATGAGTTTGTTGCAAGCAGATGTTAGGTTGTTATCACTCAAATGTAAGAACAACATATCTCTTAGATGCGCTAATGGTTTTGTGTCGTTCGTTGGTGAAATGATTCCAAAGGAAAATCAAATGGCGCGCAATTTTAATGAGATTAAAAAAGTTCTGAAGGGACTCCAACTACCCCATGAAAAGATTGATGCATGTCTCAATGGATGCATGCTTTTCTGGGAGGAAAATTCTAATCTTGAAGAATGTACAAAGTGTCGTGCATCTCGGTATAAAGGTAAAAAGAATTCAAGTGGGAGGCGAATTCCATGTAAACCAGTAACTTATTTCCCGCTTGCGCCAAGGTTACAACGACTATATGCAACCAAGCACATAGCAGGTGAGATGAGTTGACACTACAAAAACTCTCGATTAAGAGAAAGGGGGACAATGGCACATCCAAGTAATGGAGAAGCGTGGAAACATTTCGATAGAGAGCATCCAGATTTTGCAAGTGAACCCCGGAATGTTTGGCTAGGTTTGTGTACGGATGGATTTCAACCTTTTGGGCCGTTCGGGACGAAATACTCTTGTTGGCCCGTGATTGTGACTCCGTACAACTTACCTCATTGGTTATGCATGAAGAGACAATTTCTATTCTTATCTGTGCTAGTTCCCGGTCCTAAGAACCCTAAGTCAAATTTAGATGTTTTCCTCCAACCGTTGATCAAAGAGTTGAAACAACTTTGGGAAACCGGCGTGGACACCTACAATGTCTCTAAGAAACAAAATTTTCAATTAAAGGCTGCATTAATGTGGACGATCAACGATTTCCCGGCATATGACATGCTTTCTGGTTGGTCCACAAGTGGGTATCGTGCTTGTCCTTATTGTCCAGAAAATGATCATAGATCTTTTTGGCTTAGAAATAGCAAAAAGGTTTGTTGGTTTGATTGTCACCGTGAGTTCTTAAGACCTGACCATCCTTTCCGCAACAATTGTAAGCATTTTCTTAAAAACAGAAGAACTGAGAATCGCATAGCCGCGTCGAATCTAACGGGTGATGAAGTGTGGGATTCCGTAAAGGACTTGCCAAAAATAGTTGATGCTTCTGATCAAGAATTGAAAAGATTTAAAGATCAGAATGAAGGTTGGTGGAAACAAAGCATATTCTGGGAACTTTCCTACTGGAAAACATTGTTGATTCGACACAACTTGGACGTTATATACATTAAGAAAATTTTTTTTGAACAACTTATCAACACCATGATGGATGTACCAGGTAAAACCAAATTTGGCCCTAAGGGTAAAGACGACTTTAATGAACTTTGCTATAAACGGCCCATATCATCTAGGTTTGTTTTATCAACCGCGGAGAAAAAGGTTCTATGTGACTGTGTTGCTAATTTAAAATACCGGATGGTTATGCTTCAGATTTGAGTCGGTGTGTTGACCATAAAAAGATGGTGTTGCATTCCATGAAAAGTCATGATTGTCATGTCTTTATGGAATGACTACTCCCTGTTGCCTTGAAAGAGTTGCTCCCGACAGGTTCTTGGAATGCAATAACTGAGATAAGCCAATTTTTTAGAGACATGTGTACTTCTACGATTAGAGTTGATTCTATGGAACGTCTGGAGTCAAACATTGCGGAGATAATATGCAAGTTAGAGAAGATATTTCCCCCGTCTTTTTTCAGTTCCATGGAGTATTTGCCTCTTCACCTACTTTGCGGATGATGGACACGGGTTTGGAGGAGGTGGTAGTTTTATTGGACCTATAGGTTAGAGCCTTTAGGTTAGAGCCTTTAGTTTGGTTAATATTGTCGTCTAGTATGTAGGGAGTATGAAAAACATGGTCATTCGTATTTAATTAGTAAGACAATGTACGAATTTGACTATCTTTTTATGTAAAACATTTGCGTTCAATTCTCTTTTGTTGCCTCTCTTGACTCCCGCAATAGCGGTCGACGTGAAAATGGATTCCTGCTTGGCGGTCGACGATTTTATGTATTTTGCAGGTTTTAGTTGTATTTGAAACGATGCAAATAGGCATCGGCTGTATTTGAAACGATGCAAAAACGCATCGTGGTTGGGCAGCAGGCTGCTGTTTCCAGGCTTGTTTTTTAATAAAACTGACGGAAATTCCGTCAGTAATTCTAAAATACCGACGGAATTTCCGTCACTGCCTTTTTTCCCCATTTTTCCAGAATTAACAAGAAAATGCCACGTGTCCACAAAACCGACGGAATTTCCGTCAGTAATGTGAAAAAACTGACAGAATTTACGTCAGATCCCCCTTTTTATGTGTTACAGATTGACGCAAAAAAAAATGCCACGTGCCAGGATGTGACGGAAATTCCGTCAGTATTTCCATTTCCTGACGGAAATTCCGTCACTTGCAAGCTAGAAACAAAGACAGTTTTCCCGTCAGTGATCCGTCAGTATTTGTGTTTACTGACGGAAATTCCGTCAGGATAGGTATTTTAGTGACGAAATACGCTGACCCTGGTTCCTGACGGAATTTCCGTCAGGAAATGGAAATACTGACGGAAAAGCCGTCAGTACGGCCTGATTATTTCCGTCGGTATCTCGCGTTTTCGTAGTAGTGTATGATGTTGATTTAATGCAATTACTGGATGTTATTGGTGAGCTTGGGGATGTGAGTTTGAAGCAGAATGTACTCATACCATCAATTTACGACTTGTTTTATAAAAATGGTAGGGGTCAGAAAATATATATAAGAAATGATAATGATTTGTTGAGCATGTTTGCTCATTTTGAAGGGAAAAATGTTATTAAGGTTTGGTTGGAGCACACTGAACATCCTATTAGTTTGTTTAGGTTGGCCGAGGGATTGAAAAATATACAAAGAGAGGTAGAAGAGAAAAAACAGAGGGAAGAAGAAGAGAGGACTAGAAGGCAGAGGGAGGCAATAGAAGTGGAGCCTTTGAGCATTGAAGTGTCTGTGGTGGATTTAGATACTAATGACATTGAGTATGTAAGAATTTACACCTCCCAAGAAATTGCTGATGAAGTCCCACTAACCCAACCCACTGATCAACAATCTACTCCACATTCACAACCTACACCAAAAGCTCCTCCACAACCTACTCCCAAATCTCCTCCACAACCTACACCTAAATCTCCTACACAGCCTGCTCCTAAATCTCCTACACAGCCTACTCCTAACTCTCCTTCACAACCTACTCCCAACTCTCCAGAACCTGTAACACAAACAACTCAATCATCACAATGTCCCACTTCTAATAGATTCCATTCACAACTATCAGAACCTGTTTCTAAGTCAGTCCCAAGAAGGAGTCAACAAACATCAAATAAAAAGATACCTAAAACCTCTGCCAAGAGGAAAGGAGTATATGTTCCAAAGTCTAAGCAGGGGACCCCTACTGAGGTTGATGGTGTTGAAGACAGGCCTAGAAGGAATAGAGTGCCTCATTCTTCTATGGAGGTGGAGGATGACATTGATGAGACTGATGAGAGTGATGAGGACTATTATTGCAGTGATGGTGAGGATAGTAGTGACACTGATGACAGTGCAATAGTTGAAGAGCAAGAGATTGAGGAGTTGGATGATAATGAGGCTGTTCATCCATTTGATGTTGGGCTCACTGTTGGAGTTAATGAAGAGGATGAAGAAGATAATGAGCAGAGTTTAAAAATGTACAAGAATGGAAGGATGTATACACCAGCTAGATGGGGTCAGATTGTGTTAAAGTCATGGCTAATGTTCATGTCTAAGGGGGGAGTTTCTGTCAGTGCTCTCTGATTACTGTGTACAAGAGGGCTTCGGTGTCATTGTGTTAGAATCTGAAAAAAGAAGATATACAGATGAATGCAGTGGGAAGTTGTGTACTTGGAAGCTTCATAGCTCATGTTTGCCTGACTCTGTTACATAGGCTATCAAGACTCTAACAGGGAACCATAAGGAATGCTTTAACTTGAAAAGGACTCCTATGGCCAATGTTCCTTGGATGGCTAAAAAGTTAGAGACTGAATTGAGAGCTCATCCCGAGATGCCAGTTAAGTCTATGGCAGATTTGTTAATAAAGGGTTATGGCATTGATGTATGCCTAAGGACAATGTATAAGGTCAGAATTGTTGTGGCTGAAATGGTGTATGGGGAATTTGAGGAGAGTTACAATAGCTTGGCAGCTTATGGAGAGGTGATAAAACAAACTAATCCAGGTTCTTGGGCTTTAATTACTTGGCATAACCCTCAAACTGGTCAGACTGGTGGTCAAACTGGTGGTCCAGTCCACTTCAAAGCTATGTTTGTGAGTTTTAACTCATGGATCCTTGGGTTTTTGAGAGGTTGTAGGCCCATCATTGGTGTTGATGGGTGTCATCTGAAGGGGAGATATAAGGGGATGTTGTTATCTGCTATAAGTGTAGATGCCAACAATAATTTGTTTTGTATTGCATATGCAATTGTGGGGAAGGAGAACACTGAATCTTGGAGTTATTTTTTTCAGAAATCTAAGGTTGGCATTTCAGAGTGTTGGATGTTCCAAATGGGATTGGACATTTATCAGTGACAGAATGAAGGGAGTTGAGAGGGCACTTGAAAAAGAGTTTCCTCAGTGCATCAAGAGGATTTGTGCACAATATTTATATTCCAACTTCAAGCTGAAATGGGGAGGGCCTGCATTCCATGACCTGTTTTGGAGGGCAGCCAATGCAACCTCAACTCATGCATTTCACAAAGCAATTGAGGAGATAAATAAGTTGTCCATGCCAGCTGCTGATTAATTGTTAAGTGTTGAGGACCAATGGTCAAAATCACAGTTTGACCCAACCATTGCTTGTGACCATAACACCTCCAATTTTGTGGAGTCATTCAATGCACTTATAAATGATTTAAGGTAGAAGCCTGTGCCGACCCTTATGGAAGGAATCAGAACTGATTTCATGGCAAAGATGGCTGAAAGGATGGAAGTGGCAGATGGCTTACAAATGCATGAGCCAACACCTTATGCTATGGAGATATTGGAGTACAATATCCATGTGAGTAACCAGTGTATGGTTATTAAAGCAGGTGGTGAGGAGTTTGAGGTGATTGGGGGTACTAAACCTCATCCAGTGGACATTCTTAAGGGGACATGCTTATGTGGGGGTGACAGATAACTGGAATCCCATGTAAGCATGCATGTAGAGCCATTTTGACAATAGGGAGCAACCAGTGGACTATGTGCATGGATTCTATAGGGGTCAATGTTCCAATTCCCTCAAGTTTTACCCCCTATTCCAGAGAGGAGCATAGGAAGACTTGCAAGGCAGAGAAAGAGGAAACCAGACGAGCCCAAGAAAAAAGGTAAAGGATCAACAACAATCACATGCTCAACATGCAAAACTGTTGGACACAATGCAAGATCTTGTAAAGGAGGTCCAACAGCAAAACAGAGGAAGGCAAGTGCTGGTGGTGGCAGTTAGAAGAAAAGGGCAAGGAAAGATGGAGCTTCAACAAGCAAGGAATAAGTATGTTTCAGAAAAGACACTCGTTTTTTAGCTAAGCTAGGTTGTTAACTAAGTCAGTTGCCATATTTTGTTGTAGTAATTAATCAGCTTATATTTTGTGCATTTGGTAAACTGTTATGGGTATATTTTGTGCAGTTTCTTAACTGTGTTGCAGCTTTTGGTGATTTATATATCACATAGTCCGCAACTTTTTGGTGATTTATAAATCACAGGAACAACCTTTGTATAATTAACAACAATGATCAATGCTAGCTTTGCAAGTTTTAATCTTATTAATTGCATTTGATTCTATTACAGTTGTTGCATATTACATAGTTTCTTATCCACTTCTTTGGTTCATCATGATATATAACAGAAACATGTACATAAAAATGGCTATTTTTATGCTAAGGTGTAGTAGCTTTGACATATCATCCATTTTTGCCTTCAACAAATTAAGCATCTCAGCTTGTTCCTTCATATTCTTCGTCACTTCATGTAGATTATGCATTTGTTGTTTTTCTTCTTCTTCATGTTGATTGTCTTCTAATATTTTAGCTTGGCACCATTGAAACCAACCACAATCATCACACTTATAATATAGCTTCATTGGATTTGCTGCAGTAGGCCCCGAGGACCTTATGTTTGATCTTTTATTGCATCTTGGGCATTGTTTGTTTTTTACTTGAATTCCTCTTGAATAAGAACTTGCATTAGATGTGTAAGACATTATTGAGTTTCCTTATATATTGAACTTGTTGTAATTGTAAATGAGGGAGATTTGACTTTTAAAGCAACAGATTCCAACGGCTACATCAATATAGCCGTTATTTTTGTTCTGTTCTAGAAATTGGGTACATTGGGCAAAAGTTTGAAACACAGGGGTACCATGGGCAAAAAGTATACAATTCAAACTACCTTTCCCACCAAAAAGTGAAAACCTAACTGACATTAAGAAAACTTAACAGCCGTTTGTCAATGGCCATTTTGGGAAAAAAAAAAGTCAAACTAATGGGTACCTTATGTACAAAGTTAGTTTGAGGGGTACCATGTGTAATCTGCCAAAGTTCGAGGGTACCATGGAAAATTTCCGTATCTTTTATTCAACTCTTTTATGTCAGTTTTTTTTAGGATTAATTGATAAGAATACTCTCAACTATGGGTGTGCGGCTCAAAATACTACAAACTATGTTTTAACTACCAATAAAACCAACTAGTACCCTCCTCCGCTTTTATTACAATATGTGACCGACGACTTGCTATGCAGGTGGATAAATTTCTAACCCTTATTCTTCCTCACCAAGCTACCATTATTGTTTCCCCAAAATACAATCCTGACTTTTCAAACGCCGCCTAGAAAGCCAGCCTTCATCTTCTTCTTGTAATTTATCACTCACCATTAAAACACCATAGTTTTTCTTCCCCAAATTAAGAACTTGAAACAAAATACCCAAATTTAACCATAACCATATTCAATTAGCTTCACAAAAACTACACAATATTGAACAAACTAACAAAAAATAAGCAATTTGCTTCATATAAAAACTCAAAATCTACCAAAATGATTTAAGAATCATCAAAATTAAAGAGTTTAAATACAAAATCCAAATTTACAAAAATATAAAAAAACTTGGTTGGATTGGTTCTTATCACCCCACCTAGCAAAATACCACCATCACCACTTGTTTCTTCTCCATTCTAAGATAACAACCGCATCTAATTCCTCGCTTCAATCTCGCTGCTACATGGTCACTCGATTCAAAATATGGGAAATTTCTTTTATGTTAAATCTGGGCAAATTGAAGAACATGCAACAATCTTTAAAATCTGGGCAAAGATTGTATCTTTATATTTCGTTTTTGTTAGATTGAAGGAATATTATGGTGGTTGAAGTTGTTGTTTTTCTTAAAAATGTGGAAACCTTGTTGGATTTTTTTAAATTTATCAATGGAGAAAGAAGAGAAGTTAAATAAAAGCCAGGTGAAGATTAAGATTTGTGAATGGGTGAAGGAAACATTGAATCTTTGTTTGATTATGATTACTGAAATGGAAGAGAGAGAGAGAGAGAGAGAGAGAGAGAGAGAGAGAGAGAGATAAAATTTGTAAAAAATGGGTGAAGGAAAAAGATGAAAATGGAGAAAAAGGAAAAAATGGGTAAAGAAAGGAGATGAAGATTAAGGGAAGAAGATGAAGATTGATAAAGGCGAAAAAAATGGGGCACAAAAAAAATGACCTGCTACAATAAGTTAGCAAAATAAGCAATTCTATTTAAAGTGAAGAGATGCATTAGTTGGTTTTATTGGTAGTTAAAATAAAGTTTGGAATATTTTAAGCAGAACACCCATAGTTCAGAGTATTACTGTCAATTAATCCTTTTTTTTTTTTTATTTCATAGTCATTAAAGAATTTACAATCTAATTTAAATATTCGAGAAGCAACAAATAACTTTTTCATCGTACAAATAGCAACTTACGCGGTAATTTATTACTTTATCATGATAAATATCAATATATTTTATATCTACAATTTTATTAAACATTCTAATGCGTTTCATGTGATTTTAATAGTAAAAATACATTTAGAAGATGAAGAAATTAACGAAAAAATTTGAAAAAGATCGAATCCATTTAAGACCCATATCCTACCCAGATCCTATGGATCTAGATATCGGTCTGAAAATTTTAGACTCTGTGCATATGGGTCGGATATGGATCCATCGTATATAATATGAATATAGATCCTATAGGACACTACCCAGACCCTACTCATTGACATCCCTACCAATGTGGTTAAGAACTTTGAATTCCGCCATCACTTACTTATCCGTCTTAAATATAAGACGGATCAATTATCACACATAGGATAAAAATAGAGTACATTAAGATTAGCAAAAGGTATATCCCATCTATACAAATGAGATGTTATTTGACCCGCTTTATTCTGGAAGACCTAATTATGGATAATATATACAAAGTATCACTTATGGTATTACTAGACCTAACATATGACAATCGGGTTAATTCACGTCAGATTAATTCAGGTCAACTTAGTTAGGATTTCAAATATCTTCGAGGGAGTTAGTGTGGTCTGTTTGAGTTTCGATATGTAGTTATCGGGTCCTTTCGGGTGCCTATCGCTAGGGTCGTCTCATTTCGGATATAGGTCATCTAAGATTGGGAATTTTCGGGTTAACAATTAAGAGCGACTGGTATTTATGTAATTATATATTCATAAGGAAATGTTTGGTAATTGGTTTTATGTAAACTTATATATAACATATATGATTTCATATTAGTTAGTTTGGGTAATTTTGGGCCACTTTCAAATTGGGTCATTTAGGTCATAGTTTTGAGTCGAGTCAATTATAAGTCTAGCCAATCGCAGACAAATCTGAGTTAGGGCTGCGTCAATTCGGTTTCGCGTCATATTCAAGTTTCAGTTTGGTTAATATTAGGTCTCAAATAAGCCTTATGGTTGTATTTGGGTCAACTTAGTTTTGACAAGTCTTCGTTTCATTTGCAAAAGTAAAACCAAAAGACGTCGAAATTGGTTTTGAATCAGTGGCTTCAATGTTGTTATTTTATTCAAAAAATTGTATATCACTCTTATTAATGATTTTTTTATGTTTAACACTCCCGAATTCAAACATCCGAGAAGAGGAACCAATTTTCCGGCTATTTGCTTGTTTTGGCATGTGTGAAGATCAATCAGTGTTTTCCCTTCATCTTTTAACACTCTTTTCAGATTTTTCATCCTTTTTTCTGTTTATCATCTATTACACTACTACAGATATGGTGGACAACAACAGCTAATAACCGTTGTTATAGAAAAAAGCGGGCGTTGTTGTTCGGGCCGTTATTAAAAGTTTTAACAATGGTACGTTTTTTACTAATAACCGTTGTCAACGGTTTAAAACCGTTGTCGTTATTAATTATCCGTTGTGAAAAGAAGTCACTGTATTGAATAAATTTTTGGTGGGAAAGTAATAACAACGGTATCATGACATAAAACCGTTGTTGATAGTAATACGCGCGCTTAATAGTTTATTGTAGGGATGTTAATAACAACGGAATTTTGTATGATAACCGTTGTTATTACTAATGACAACGGGTTTTTTGTTTAATAACCGTTGTTATTGGAGTTTTTTTTTTTAAAAAAATTACAAATTCAATGCATTACTGCCAAAATCCCTGCATCAATTAACAGCAGCATCACCATTACAATAATGATATTACTAAAACGTTCTCCATTACAATATGCAACAACAATATCAGAGTCTTATTGCAATGTTCAACAAAATTCTCCTAAAGCTCTAAGTCTAAAGCTCTAAATCAATAAAACTAGAACTAAATTGACCCAAATATATACCTCTTTAGTCTTCATTGCATTGTTCAAGGACGTACTTGTTGCTTTTTGTACTCGGAGTCATGTGGCTCGTTGATGACATACTGAAAATAAAGACATTAACGAAAACATATATGTTAGAGCATATAGTAGCAACATGCAACATGAACGTAACAACAACAAGGCGTTGTATAGTATTTAATTTAATTCATTAATACTTGGCATATGGAACGAAAATATATTAATTTAAAGGACACACATTGTCATTTGTCAAAACATATTAATTAAAAAACAACTCTTGGCATATGAAAGGACACATACACTAATTATAAATTCATTCCAATATATATATATATATATATAGGGGCGGGATCCCGTGCGAACTAACTTACGGTACGAACCGTACGAACCAACCCATTATACACTGTTATCTTCTTCTTACGCGATTATAACTTCTTCCACAAAACAAGAGACAGCTTCCATGGTTATCTTCTTCAACCTCTCACGATTCTCTTCTTGGTAAACTAGTTTCTACCATCACTATCCTCTACGAAACAAGCTTCTAGATTTACAACATTCAGCTCATCATTAATTCATCAAACAAGGTTAGCTTCAATTACTGTTATTTTTTCATAAGATAATTTAATCGAAAATTTTACATTTAATTGATTTGGTATTTTAGATCAATGCACATATATGGATTGTAGAGTAGTTTAAGAGGTTAATTTTATGAAGAAATTTCAAATTGTTTGATAAATTAGGGTTTGTAATAACCGAAAAATTCAAATCGTTTTTTTTAGGGTTTCAATTGGGTTAAATTCTTCAAAGATGGTAACAGTCTCAACCAATTGTTCTTCAACTTCAGGTACAAATTCTTCATTTTGTTGTGCGATGAACATTTTAATTGCAGATTTTTAGATGCACTTACTAAGATACTATTGTGATTTTAATTGCAGATGTATGTACTCAAGAACATGCCTCAATAACTGAAACCGTAAATGATGAAGATGATTCCCAAATGGTAGATGGTACGAATTCTTTCACTCTTTTTGCATTGATTCTGCATTTTATATTAAAAAGAGATCTCTGCAAATTTGGTTCATAAAATCTGAAAAAGAGATCTTCTTTTTTTGTTTGGTTGTGTGTAAGAACTGGGTTCATGATAAGTTGGTTATTATTACAGTCAAAAGCGAACAATATGGGTATAACAGTGAAGGCCCTCTTTTATTACCTTGTGATGTTAATTTATTCTCAGAGAGTTTTAGTTTGAGATGGATAATGAGAGTCTTGATGTTATTCATCCTCATTGTTGTGGTAGTTACGGTGCTTATAGTCTTCTTAGCCCGTCTAGATTGCTTAAACTTAACCATGTTTAGCTGTATAAACTTTGTGTTTCGACAATTTGTTCTGATTAAACAGTGCTCATCATAGCTGTATAAACTGATATTTTAATTAGGCGAACAAAGGATTGAGACGGAGTGAGTATTGAACAAGAAAATTGTGTTAGGTAGTTTAATTTTTAAGCTTATTTACAATTGACCGAGACGGAGTAAGTATTGAACTAGAAAATTGTGTTAGGTAGTTTATTTTTTAAAGCTTATTTACCATTGACCGAGACGGAGTGAGTATTATTTATTTATTTATTTATTTATTTATGCGGTCTGGAAGTTTAGTTCAGGAAAATCGAGTAATGATAGGATAAGCTCAGGGATGGGTAACTAAGTAATGCTGCACTTTCGGGTTAAAGTTCAACGATTTATTGGGTTGTAGCTCTGTTTCTAGTGATTATACTGTCGTCGATTTGGGGAGCTTGTGTTTGAGGTGGTTTTCTGCTGTTTATTTCCTTTAAATTCGAAGCTTTTCCGTTTTGAACTAAGCATTTGGACATGACATATCCCATATTTGACTTTAATAATCCCTTTTAATAGTAAACCATTTTTCTCATTTAAATTAGATTAGTGTTTTTTCTTTCTCTCTCGTTTTAGTTTACCAATGGAAATCCCATGTTTAGCTGTATAAACTTTGTGTTTCGACAATTTGTTACGATTAAACAGTGCTCATCATATCTTACTCGCCTTTTTCTCAGTATTTAGTTTCCCTGAACCTTTGTTCTTGTAATCTTGTTAATGTAAATAGAGTCACAGCAAATGTACCTTAAACTTAATTTGGTTCATAGACTTCAAACTGTCGCATCGAGTCAGGTGACTGCAATTCTTGCAACCATTTTTCTTATGAGTCTCATTAGGTTAATGTCAATACGGGTGAAGGATCATTGCATGTTTGATGTTACCCTGTCAATTTGGGTACATGCCCATTTGGGTATGGATCAATTTTGGGTTAGTGGTTACAGGCTTAATCGTCTTAAAATATTTTGAGCGGGAATGGGTAATGGGTTATTTAGACGAAACGTACCCACAATATATGTAAAACGAACCTAAGACTATTTTGAAACGTACCTAGTACGTAAAAGGGATTAAACGGGGGGCGGGTATCCTAAAACGGTACGGGAAAGGGTTAATTGAACAATTTTATTTTTTTTGCTGTGTTAATTGAACAATTGATTATTTGATTGATTGTTAAAGTTAGGTGTTTGCCTGTTTGTATGACAATGTTGGCAATTTTGTTGTTTCGTACACTTTCCCTCGTTACTTTTCCTAATACCCTTTCCCTTGTGACAATTTTAGCTGTTGAATTACATTAGTTCGAGCTAGGACAATCATCATTTTTCAAAATTATTAGCGAATAAGTGCTCATTTGGCCATTCGTTGTTTCTGCAGCTATAGTTGGTGATACTAATGACATGGATATTTCAACAAATCCAGAAGAAGATATATTATTGCTTACTAATTGTCCAGATCAATTATTAGTGAATTATGTGCCATTAGTGAATGATGTGCCAGGTAAATCATTTAGTTTTATTTATTGCATTTTGTTAGTGTGAAGCAAGACGGTTTATAAGTAATTGTTGTTAATTTGAGTCTTCCAGTTGCCCTAAGTTGTTGCTAGTAGTGAGATTCACGGAGTGCCTCATTGTTCAGAAGAGCTTAAACCATTTGTTGGAATGAAATTTGAGAATTTGGAGCAAGGGTTGGATTTCTACAAAGCATATGCCAAAGCTTGTGGCTTTAGTCCGAGATTGGATTCAAGTAAAATCATTCAAGGAGTTACTACACATAAGAGCTGTGTGTGTAACAAAGAAGGTAATAGGCAGCATGGTGGGCAAAAAGGAGGAGGGCAATAACAAGAGTTGGGTGTCCCGCCAAGATTAAGTTTAAGAGACTTCCTCTTTGGTGAGTATGAGGTGTATGAATTTATCGAGGTGCACTCACATGCAATGGTAACTCCAGCCACAATGATTCACTTAAAGTCATTTAGGAAGCTCAACCTTGTGCATAAGAAAATGATAATGGATAACTCACGTGTTAACCAGGGGCCTGTGAAGACATTTCGAATGTTTAAAGAGTACGTTAGGGGATATAAAAACGTAGGGGCTTCCTTAGAAGATTTTAAGAATTTTTCAAGGAATGTAAAGAAATACATCAAAGAATATGATGCGGAAATGTTGATAGAGGGCTTCATGCAAAAAAGAGCTAGGTGTCCCTCATTTTACTTTGATTTTGATGTTGATGACAACAAAAGACTCACTAAGGTTTTCCTAGGCTGATCCAATTGCAATTAAGAACTATGCACTCTTTGGTGATTCTGTGTCTTTTGACACCACATTCGATTTTAATGAATACCGTATGGTGTTTTGTCCTTTTACGGGGGTTGACAACCATAAAAAATGTGTCACTTTTGCGGCTGGTTTGATAATGCGGGAGAATGAAGAGTCTTTTACCTGGCTTTTTGACAATTTTATGAAGGCAATGGGTGGGTGTTATCCTACTACTCGATTCTTGACCAATGTCCGGTATTAAAGCGGGGTTAAAAATGTGTTTTCAGCAACACAACACACAGTTATTCTCAGTATGTGGCATATCATGAAAAAATTGCACGACAAAGTTGGTTCAACCATTTACAAAGACACGGACTTTCTAAAAGAAATAAGTTATATTGTTTGGAATGAAGATATTGAGCCAACTGAATTTGAGTCGAGCTTGTGTTCAATTATGGAAAAACATGATTTGTCGGAAATGAGTGGTGAAATCCATGTTTGAGGACCGCAAATTATGGATTCCTGCATATTTTTGGGACACTTATATGGGTGGGCTTCGAGGACAACTTCAAGGTCGAATCGAGAATAGTTTCTTCGGCAACTTCACCAACCCCAACCTATCACTTGTTCGATTTTGGATGCGCTTTCGATCAAAGAATGGATGCTCAACGCTGGAAGCATTCTAAATTAACTGCTGATTCTAAAAACTCCTCTCCTATATTATCAACTCCCCTTTCTATAGAAAAGAAATGTGCTGAATTTTACACACCACCTGTGTTTTATGATTTTCAAGAAGAGTTGAAAGGTGCATGCTACTCTTGTAATGAGGCCAACAAAAGCACGAAAGAAAGGGACGTGGAGCGTTTATTTGTTATGGATCGTGAGAGCAAGAAAGTCTATGAAGTCGATGTTGATGGGAAAACTTTAGTGTGTTCATGCAAGAGGTTTCAGAGATTTGGGATACTTTGTAGACATTGTGTATGGGTGTTGCATAATAAGAGGTTTGATGAAATACCTTCTGAATATCTATTGCCGAGGTGGAGCAATTATGCAACATTTCGTCCTATCTTTATGTTGTAATATGTGTCCTCCGACAATAATGCGATCATGACTGTTGATCATGATGATCACATGTTTAAATCTCATTATAAAGAATACAATTGGGAAGTAATATTGTTACTGTCAACTGGTCAACATATATCGGTAATGATTGGTCGACTAGAGTTTGACATTACTTGTCGTCGACGGTGGTGATCAGTTGACCCCTAGGTCATACCTATAGGGCAACACTCTTAATTGATTATTTAATTAATCGTATAATGTTACGAGTTAATTAAATTATTTGAAAATTGACGGACGATTTTGGAAGTAAAATTTACGTATCATATTGAAATGTGATTAAATAAGATACTGATCGAGTAATTGAATCGTATCATTACTCGGATGAAATAATTGTTTAAGGTAACAATTGAATTTGAATGAATTATTATAAATACAATATGTTGTGATTTATAAATGGTAAAATATTTTGGTACAAGTAATTATGATATTATTTGAGTCGATTTTGTATGTGACGTATTTTTATTAATACGTTGATTTTTAATTTGTTAAAAATACATAACAAATTTATGTAACATGGGACATGTGACATATTGACAATTGACAAAAATTAATATGGACTCCATATTATGATTGTACCGAAATTAAAGAGGTATTAGGTTAATATTGTGTTGTTTAATTTATTGGTAAACACAATGATTACCTAATTGTCTAGCCATGCAACCCTATTAAACATTGTTAAGAGCAACAATTGCATGCATTGGCTCACCCAAAAGCCCCCTTCCACCCGGTTTTGAGAAGAGAAAACCATCATGGTTTTCTCATATTTTTACCTAATAATATACAAAATGTTGTGTATCATTATTCATTCTAACACTCATCCAAAATATAATTCTAGAGAGAAAAATAATTCTCCTCTTCTTCTCTCTACAAAACCGA
Source organism: Silene latifolia (assembly GCF_048544455.1). Taxonomy (NCBI): domain Eukaryota; kingdom Viridiplantae; phylum Streptophyta; class Magnoliopsida; order Caryophyllales; family Caryophyllaceae; genus Silene; species Silene latifolia. The sequence goes on along the minus strand of NC_133537.1, from coordinate 72,384,793 downwards.
AATATTCAAAGTGTTACATAATATTTTGGTTCAATTTTCTTCAAATTAATATTGTACTAGTTCCTATAATATTAATTTTATTAAGAGAAAGCCTTGGGTATTAAGCTTAGGGAGAGATTCTATACTTGGATCTTGGTTCTTCCATTTAAGGATAGCACAAGAACAAGAGAGAAAGGTGATCTCTCTTGTGCCCACAAAACCGAAACATCCAATGTAAGAACATGATTTCTCCTCTATTTTGCTCTTTTGTTTGCATGCATAAAATCCATATTTAATTTTATGAAAAATTAAATTAAATCATATATGAATATGTAAGTATATAGATCTACTTTTCCTTCAATCGGTATCAAGAGCCAAGGTTGTTTGCATGCAAATCGGTTAAAAGTTTTTCCGAGTTATAAGAATAACAAATAAAACTTGTAAAATTTGTGTTATTATGATATATCACGAAATTAATTCATGCATGTTAATATTTCTGGTCCTAAAATGTTTTAGGATATTTTGGTTAATTTTACGGATTTTTATTGTTCATATTATACAATGATGGCATTTAAATATGATTTTATGAGTAAAAATGTCATTTTCGGTCTAAAATTAGCTATACTTCGAATTTTCCATTGATTTTTGGATATGTTGTCACATATATTATTTTGAGATAACCTGTAAAATTTCATAATTTTTGGACTTGTTATGCTCGAAAAATGGATTTTTCATTATTAAATTCGGATTTAGGTGAAAATCAGGTTAATATGAGTTAAATTTCGAATCTGGTCATAGAAAATTAATATGTTGTCACATGCAATTTTACAAGATGTGTGTAAAATAATTGGCTATAAAGAAGTCTTTTTGCATGATTTATGGATTTTTGAAGAAAAATAGCATAAATAGTGACATTATTAGTGAAAAATTAATAAAACATAATCTATGACTTAGGAAAAACGTCTAATGTTGCATTTTATTATCTTTTTCAGATCTAAAATTGAAAAGTTTATGAATATAATTTTTCCCATGTTTTTATGATTATTTTATTAAAAATCGATAAACCGCAACATTGTTTTTCCGGAAAAATTTCGAAATTTTTAACCTAAGATTTTGAACATTATGAGTGTCATGGTATTTTTCCAGAATGTTCATAAGTTTAAATTTCAAATTTTGAATTTATTTGAAATTTTGTGATTTATTTGAAGTTTATAGCTTATTTTTGTAATTTTTGGTCCATTAATGAACAATTTTATATATATGGGTTAATTATGGTCAAATTATTAGTGAAGACTAAATTTTGAGTCCTAAAAGGTTAGGGTAATTAACTTATTCATAAATATGAATTTATGTATTTTTGTGATTATAAAATGTTGAAATCACGCAAATCCGTAAAAACCGAGTAATATACGATATTGGCTAATTAAAGGCGATTTAGCATAAAATTGAGCATGTTCATACATATTATAATGCTGAATTTTTCTTTATGATTGTCATAATTTTAATTTATGTAATTTTTGAATTATGTAATTTTACTTAGTATGGCCTTAGATTTAATTGGTATTTCCCGAAATGTATGGGAATATCGATTCGGTTGTAATTTTATTGTGATCTCGTATCACCGTTTTGTAATTTAATAGATTTATTTTATTTTAGTTACAAATGTATAATAGGAAATTATGTAATTTATTATGTAATTTTATTTATCTCGGAGTTCCCAAAGACGGATTTCTTCAAGAATGGCGATACATAAAGACGGTGTTACCTCGAGATGCGTGCCACAACCGAAGTTCAAGGGACCAATGGAGTTGGTTTCCGAATATGTAATAGTTAAATAGTTTTTCTATTTTAGGAAAGGCCATACTAGGATTTATTTATTTTTTTATGCTTGCATTTTATTTTATGTCGCATGCATCGCTAAATCGCCATAACTAAAACATGCATCATCATCTTTTTATCGAGTTTATCGACCGTGTCAATTAGAATTATCGTAGTTCACCGCTTTAGTTCACTTAAAACGTGATAGATAATAAATTGACATGACCTCTCGCTAAAACAATCAATTGTGACATAGCCTTACCAAATAGTAGAAACCATGAAAACCTATTTCGCGAGGGAGTGCACTCGGCCCTACCGGGGTACAAACCTTGTTACGTAGGGGAAGTGGGTGATGAATGTTAATCCACCGAATTCGTATTGATAAGGGATGAATCGGCCCTACCGTGCCCAAGTTGATATGGATTTGGATCATGGACACATTTATTCGAAATTTGGATTGAACTCAACAAAAGTTTTTGATAAGGGATGTATCGGCCCTATCGTGCCCTTGTCGAATGTGTTTTGGGCTAAAGATAATTGTTAATGTAATATTATCAACCAAGAGTTCTAAAAGTAGAATCGATTAAATGTTAATCCACCGAGTTATATTGATAAAGGATGAATCGGCCCTACCGTGCCTAAGTCGATATGAATTTGGGTCTTGGAATCATTTATCTAGTTGGGTAGAGGTCACTAGAAAAATGCATAAAACTTGTTTAAATCATACATTTTTACGAGTATTATTAAAACGACATTTGTTTTACTCCTTATATTTTGTTTTGTAGACCACTTCTTTTTCATAACAAATGGCAACACCAACACCAACTCCTAACGCCACACCTCTCGCTAGTTCGTCATGGCTCCGATCCTTTATGGATCGATGTAAACTTGAAAAGAATGGGTCAAATTTCTCCGATTGGGACGCCCAACTCAAATTAGCCGCCGAAGGTGACGACAAGCTTCGTTACCTTACCGAGGCCTCTCCACCCGAACCCTCCACTAGGTCCACCGCGGCCACTAGGGAAGCATATGAGGCTTACCAAAAGGAGTCCGCCGCAATGAAAAATGTCTTAATATTTGCGATGGAGGCGGACCTCCAAAGGAGAGCCTTTAAAATGGGCAATGCTAATGAGATTTACTCCAAAATTGTGACCATGTTTTCACAAGCTCCGCGGATCGTCCAATATGAGGCGGCCGCGGCATTCTTTGATCTCGACTTCAAAGAGGGCCAAAAGGTTAGCCCTCATGTGCTCAAACTTATGGAGCTTGTCGAGACCTTGAAAATTCAAAAGGTTGAAATCCCCAAAGAACTCATTGTAGATAGGATTCTGCACTCCTTGTCCAAAGTCAAAGCATATGTTCAATTCCGGGTGAATTTTAACATGCAAGACAAGGATGTGTCTCTTGAGGAGTTGCACAAGTTACTTGTGCAAGCCGAGAGGGACATGGGGTTAAATGTGAACCCTCCCAAGGATGTGCTTAACATAAGCACTAAGAGTAAGGGGAAGTTCAAGAAGAATGGGAGAAAGGGCAAGAAGCAAGCTCCCACATTCACCAAAACTAAGACTTGTGAAGCTAGCACCTCAAAGATCAAGAAGGGTCCTCTTGATAAATGCCATTATTGTAATGGTATGGGACATTGAAAAAGAAATTGTTCCAAATACCTTGGTGACATTAAGGCTGGAAAGATCACTCCAGTAGGTAAATGACTATCCTTCTTTTATGTTTCTAATTCAACTATGGTATTATGATGCAAAGTTATGATAATGTATCTCCCTTTTTATTGTAAATAGGGCCTCCACCAAGCAAAGACAAGGGAAAGGAAAAACAAGCATGAGAAACCATGGAGAAGCTATGGATAGCTTTTATGGAGCTTTGCTTTTCATTGTCTTATTTTAAATTATGTTTTGGAGTTTTAGAACTTTAAGTTTCCGTGTTCGACATGGAAAGGTATTTTGGATAATGATTTGTATTTTGGATAATGGTGACTTGGTTTGCAACCCAAGTCACCCGTTTTATCATTTATCCTTTTATGTTCTAAAATTCATCTTTAAATGCTTGCACTATGAAACATAAGATTATTCACTTAAAGTGATCTAATAGACAAATATAATGACGGGTTTCATTATATGTCCACATGCTTAAGGCTTGTGTATGATCATTTATAAAGCGTTTTTGAGTCTATGAACACTCTTAAAGGATTCTCAATCACCAAGTACACATATGAAATCAATAACTATTAGTCTATCTATGAGATAGTTCTCCTTATACTTCAACATCATTAATTTGTGTCTCATATGCTATCTTTGAACCTATAGTGTATTTATTCTAAAGATAGAGTGGGAGAAAAATGAGGACACAACACACAAGGCAAGATAAAATTGTGTACTTGTGTAAATAAAGATCTACGCAAGAGAGAATGATTTGAATAAAGGTATATTTATTTACATAATATGCCGAATAGATGAGATCTATAGTCTCAAGTTAGTTCTATATGACTAAAGAGACCAAGTGAAGTAATCATAAGAGTATATTCTCAAGATAACTACACGAGGAGACCAAAAGAAAGTTTTGGAAGAAAAATGACTAATGTGAAGTCTTAACAAGTTTTTGACTAAGTTTATGAAACATTTGACCAATAGTTTCAACCTTGAGATTTACTTAAGAGCCTAAATGAATCATGGTAACATACTAGTTATGATCGAGTTGCAAAGATTGATATACCGATATCTTCAATGACCAAAGTTTTAACCACGCAAATGTCATTGCTTAACCTCATTATGAAATGGTTAAACCTCCTTCCAAAAGGGTATTTGCGAAGGACGTATTCTAGATATTATTTATATTGGAATAATGACATTGCTACACATCGTTATGACATGAGTGTGTTGGAGATTTAAAAATCTCTTTCCATAAGGTTAAGATGAGACCACTTCAAAATAGGTATTTTGAAAGGATATGATGAGAACATATATGGTTTTATCCTAATAACTTGGCAGTGCAATTTATATTTCAATTCTTGATTGAGAAGTCAAATTCGAAATGTGTGAAATTGAGTGGGAGTTTAGAAATTATCATGTGAAGACATGGAATTTAGTGGGAGCTATCATCCTTGAATGTATAAAACTCATTACTCATTAAGGAATGACGAGCTAATATCTTCTTCACAATGAAGTATTTGAGTTTTCAATTCTGGATGAACATGGACTATGATGAATCCAATTACATTGAGAGGTATTGGATTTGTATTAAGATATACTCATTGTATCAACATACACATAAGTTATTCATATGAATAAAAATGGGATTACCATTAGCAGTCATGGTAGTTCATTGAACCTAAGAACGGTTGGTCTCATGATCATTAGCTACTAATGTTTCCGCCATTAGAATAATCATGTACATGTCCAATTATGAATCATATGCATAAGAGCATGACGATTGATTGGTAAGCCATAATAGAAACGTCATGAATTCTCGAGTGGAATCCGATGAGCGACTTCAGTGTTTGATGGAATGCTCTATTGTGTGTCAAGAGGTTGCACATATTATAGAAAATCCGAACACATATAAGGATTTATGAAAATCCCAAATCTTTCAAGCCTAGAAAGAGAAATAAGAAGTTTTGGAAAGATGCTTAGTTGAATAAGAGGTTATTCAAAACTAATCTTTCCTAGTTAAGCTAGGACTTATGAGAAGTGCTAGGCTAATAATCTTGACAAATTGTTACAAGACTCTACAAAACATATACCTAGTACATTGTGTGTGGATGGAGTACTTAATCAGTACAAGTTATATCATTCATCACAAATTCGTTCGTTATGTGATAATCGATAAGAAAGTTCTTTCAAGATAAAGAACCAAAACCGAGGTCGGGAACCTTGATGTGTACTTGGTGAAGTTCATGCTATGAGAGAGAACATGAACGTAAAGGAAAATGCAAGTGCAAGAGGTTTGAACACATGGACACATAGCATGTTAAACTTCTATTGCAATCAATAAGTGTTTACACTTACGATATACATCACAAGGTTGTAATATGATATTGACTACCCAAGTGTGATGTCGACATTTATCGTTTGAGTTATTATTAACTCACCTTGTACATTGTTATATCCAAACGGGTTGTAGAGACAATTGAACCCCGTTAAAGTGAACATGGATTAACATTGTATTTGCCCATAGTTACTTGTATGAGGTGACTTCTCGAAGTGACTAGAGTGTGATGCGATTGATGGCAAGTTCAAGTGCCATAGAGTCATGTGAGATGACTAGTCGATCACATAGGCAGACTGTTAGGAACATTTTGTCGGGCCTAATGACCGCTTATAGAGTTCTGGAAATTTATATAGCCTGGTCGTGGCGAGAGCTACTATAGTATTCAAATGAGTCAATTCTTTTGACTAAAGACTATTCACCTAATATGGCACGATTTTGATTAACTTTGATTTATGTTACTACGACCTTCGTAAATGGGGTCAAATGGGCATATTTTGGGTTATGATGGTTGTGGCTAGTCGAAGGGAATGAGTGCGATAGGAATTGTCCACCCCTAGTCAGGGTTATAACAATATCTCAGGGCCACTCGAGGAGTAATGAACTGGAAATGCGTGGCCACGCTCGGAAAGTATCTATGATAGATAAGTCTGGTCAATCAGTTATTCTCCAGATCGAGGAAACCACTCTCGATATGATCACTTGCAAGTACGACCTGAAAGACACCTTGCATTGAGTGGGAGATAGTAATAGGACAAGAGAATTGGTGACGCACACTTGTCGAGGACAAGTGGGATATTGTTGGAATATGTGTCCTCCGACAATAATTCGATCACGACTGTTGATCATGATGATCACATGTTTAAATCTCATTATAAAGAATACAATTGGGAAGTAATATTGTTACTGTCAACTGGTCAACATATATTGGTAATGATTGGCTGACTAGAGTTTGACATTACTGTCGTGCGACGGTGGTGATCGATTGACCCCCTAGGTCATACCTATTGGGCAACACTCTTAATTGATTATTTAATTAATCGTATAATGTTACGAGTTAATTAAATTATTTGAAAATTGACGGACGATTTTGGAAGTAAAATTTACGTATCATATTGAAATGTGATTAAATAAGATACGGTATGAGTAATTGAATCGTATCATTAGTCGGATGAAATAATTGTTTAAGGTAACAATTGAATTTGAATGAATTATTATAAATACAATCTGTTGTGATTTATAAATGGTAAAATATTTTGGTACAAGTAATTATGATATTACTGAGTCGATTTTGTATGTGACGTATTTTTATTAATACGTTGATTTTTAATTTGTTAAAAATACATAACAAATTTATGTAACATGGGACATGTGACATATTGACAATTGACAAAAATTAATATGGACTCCATATTATGATTGTACCGAAATTAAAGAGGTATTAGGTTAATATTGTGTTGTTTAATTTATTAGTAAACACAATGATTACCTAATTGTCTAGCCATGCAACCCTATTAAACATTGTTAAGAGCAACAATTACATGCATTGGCTCACCCAAAAGCCCCCCTTCCACCCGGTTTTTGAAAAGAGAAAACCATCATGGTTTTCTCATATTTTTACCTAATAATATACAAAATGTTGTGTATCATTATTCATTCTAACACTCATCCAAAATATAATTCTAGAGAGAAAAATAATTCTCCTCTTCTTCTCTCTACAAAACCGAATTATTCAAAGTGTTACATAATATTTTGGTTCAATTTTCTTCAAATTAATATTGTACTAGTTCCTATAATATTAATTTTATTAAGAGAAAGCCTTGGGTATTAAGCTTAGGGAGAGATCCTATACTTGGATCTTGGTTCTTCCATTTAAGGATAGCACAAGAACAAGAGAGAAAGGTGATCTCTCTTGTGCCCACAAAACCGAAACATCCAATGTAAGAACATGATTTCTCCTCTATTTTGCTCTTTTGTTTGCATGCATAAAATCCATATTTAATTTTATGACAAATTAAATTAAATCATATATGAATATGTAAGTATATAGATCTACTTTTCCTTCACTTTAATGTTGTAGGGACGTCCTTAGAAGCTGATTGTGCGTCAATTGACACAAGACAAAACACTATCAGTGAATTATGGTCAGGGGTGTTCACTGCAGTGTCACTTGTGGAGGATGATGAGGAGAAGGAGAAAGAGTTACTCGAATTGCTTCAGAGTTTCAATGAGAAGTTGTTGATTTCAAGTAGTGGTGGGAAATCAAAAAGCAAGAAAACTCAAATCGAGACGCTTCTTGGGTCTAAAATCCCTACTAAAGCTCATATTCTTCCTCCAAATCAAGCAAAAAATAAGGGATCTGGTAGAAGGATGACTTCTGAAAAAGAAAAGGCAATGGAGGAGCACGCTAAGCCTCTTAGAAAATGTCGTGCTTGTGGGGAAATGGCACGCCATGATAGTAGAAATTGCCCGAGTCAACTTCCTAACAAGTAATCTCATAATCATAATCAGGTACTTTATTTGCTTGTTTTTTTTAAATTTACATATTAGTGGAAGAGGGCATATATACAAAGTATTAATGATATTTTACATGATTTGATGATGTAGGTATTGTCAATGAAACGGTTGTGGATTGGGATGCGCAGCAATTGTAGCCAGAAGGGTGTAACGCAGACGACTACAATGGATATTGTATTTTGTTGATGTTAGCTGTTGGCGTATGTTTTGACCTCTATTAGTTATGTTTGAATTTGAATTAGTATTCTCATTTTCGGTGGATAAATTGTTCCATTGCCTACGATGCCAGCTTCTGAGTTAGTTTGTCTTGTTTAGGGACCTTGATATTATATTTTGTTACTGTCCAAATGTAGGAGGAAGCTTTAATTTGAATGGATATTGTATTTTGTAAATGTTAGCTGTTGGCGTGTGTTGTCACGTCTATTAGTTACGTTTCAATTTGAATCATTATTCTCATTTTCGGTGGATAAATTGTTCCATTGCCTAAGATGCCAGCTTTTGAGTTGTTAATTTAAAGTCGTTACTTAACGTACCTGGGTTATTTAGACGAAACGTACCCACAATATATGTAAAACGAACCCAAGACTATTTCGAAACGTAACTAGTATGTAAAAGGGTTTTGGAGATATTGGCTCTTTTTGGCTTTAGTTTAGAAGTATCTGCTTATGTTAGAAGTGTGTTTTGGAAGTTGAAATTGATGTATTCACCTGGACGACAAACTGCCGTTTGGAAGTGTGTTTTGGAAGTATCTGCTTAGGTAATTTATTTTCTTCTTTTTAAGTCGTATTAATTGATGCCCAGTTTTTGTGACGGGATGTCATTTGGGGATTAATTTAGAACTGCCGTTTTCCTCGACATTGTTTTCGATTGTTTAAGCATCCTATTATAGGGTTTTGTCCGGATCTGAATTATTGGTGAAATCGAAAGACCGTAACAGTGAAGAGCGTACCAAACATCGTATAATTCTGATTTGTGCTTTTGAACAGTTAATCTTAGTTAGTATAGTATTTCAATCTTTGCTTCGTTCATTTCATTTTTAGGTAATGATATTTTCCCACTACTACAACGCGGACCGCTAACGCGGAAACCCTTTCCCTTGTTATCGGGAATGGGTTATTTAGACAAAACGTACCCACAATATATGTAAACCGAACCTAAGACTATTTCGAAACGTACCTAGTACGTAAAAGGGATTAAACGGGGGGCGGGTATCCTAAAACGGGACGGGAAAGGGTTGGATTAGGCGTCCCGCTAACGCGGGTCCGCCTAATTCAACCCTAAACCCTTTCCCTTGTTATCGAAACGGGAACCGTAAACTGAGCCGTAAAAGGAAATGGGTTATTTAGACGAAACGTACCCACAATATATGTAAAACGAACCTAAGACTATTTCGAAACGTACCTAGTACGTAAAAGGGATTAAACGGGGGGCGGGTATCCTAAAACGGGACGGGAAAGGGTTTAGGGTTGGATTAGGCGGACCGCTAACGCGGGTCCGCCTAATCCAACCCTAAACCCTTTCCCTTGTAATCGAAACGGGAACCGTAAACTGAGCCCTAAAAGGGGAAGGGTGAACCCCTTTCCGAGGGGATCGGGTATCCTAAAACGGGACGGGAAAGGGTTTAGGGTTGGATTAGGCGTCCCGCTAACGCGGGTCCGCCTAATCCAACCCTAAACCCTTTCCCTTGTTATCGAAACGGGAACCGTAAACTGAACCCTAAAAGGGGAAGGGTGAACCCCTTTCCGAGGGGACCGGATATCCTAAAAAAGGACGGGAAAGGGTTTAGGGTTGGATTAGGCGGACCGCTAACGCGGGTCCGCCTAATCCAACCCTAAACCCTTTCCCTTGTTATCGGGAATGGGTTATTTAGACGAAACGTACCCACAATATATGTAAAACGAACCTAAGACTATTTTGAAACGTACCTAGTACGTAAAAGGGTTTAAACGGGAGGTGGGTACCCTAAAACGGGACGGGAAAGGGTTTAGGGTTGGATTAGGTGGACCGCTAACGCGGGTCCGCCTAATCCAACCCTAAACCCTTTCCCTTGTTATCGAAACGGGAACCGTAAACTGAGCCCTAAAAGGGGAAGGGTGAACCCCTTTCCGAGGGGACCGGGTATCCTAAAACGGGACGGGAAAGGGTTTAGGGTTGGATTAGGCGGACCGCTAACGCGGGTCCGCCTAATCCAACCATAAACCCTTTCCCTTGTTATCGGGAATGGGTTATTTAGACGAAACGTACCCACAATATATGTAAAACGAACCTAAGACTATTTCGAAACGTACCTAGTACGTAAAAGGGTTTAAACGGGGGCGGGTATCCTAAAACGGGACGGGAAAGGGTTTAGGGTTGGATTAGGCGGACCGCAACGCGGTCCGCCTAATCCAACCCGAAACCCTTTCCTTGTAATCGAAACGGAACCGTAAACTGAGCCCTAAAAGGGGAAGGGTGAACCCCTTTCCGAGTGGACCGGGTATCCTAAAACGAGACGGGAAAGGGTTTAGGGTTGGATTACGCGGTCCGCCTAATCCAACCCTAAACCCTTTCCTTGTTATCGAAAAGGGAACCGTAAATCGAACTCTAAAAGGGAAGGGTGAACCCCTTTCCGAGGGGACCGGGTATCCTAAACGGGACGGGGAAAAGGTTTAGGGTTGGATTAGGTGGACCGCTAACGCGGGTCCACCTAATCAACCCTAAACCCTTTCCTTTGTTATCGGAATGGGTTATTTAGACGAAACGTACCCACAATATATGTAAAACGAACCTAAGACTATTTCGAAACGTACCTAGTACGTAAAAGGGTTTAAACGGGAGGCGGGTACCCTAAAACGGGACGGGAAAGGGTTTAGGGTTGGATTAGGCGGACCGCTAACGCGGGTCCGCCTAATCCAACCATAAACCCTTTCCCTTGTTATCGAAACGGGAACCGTAAACTAAGCCCTAAAAGGGGAAGGGTGAACCCCTTTCCGAGGGGACCTGGTATCCTAAAACGGGACGGGAAAGGGTTTAGGGTTGGATTACGCGGGTACGCCTAATCCAACCCTAAACCCTTTCCCTTGTTATCGAAACGGGAAACGTAAACTGAACCCTAAAAGGGGAAGGGTGAACCCCTTTCCGAGGGGACCGGGTATCCTAAAACGGGTTGGGAAAGGGTTTAGGGTTGAATTAGGCGGACCGCTAACGCGGGTCCGCCTAATCCAACCCTAAACCCTAACGCGGGTCCGCCTAATCCAACCCTAAACCCTTTACCTTGTTATCGGGAATGGGTTATTTAGACGAAACGTACCCACAATATATGTAAAATGAACCTAAGACTATTTCGAAACGTACCTAGTACGTAAAAGGGTTTAAACGGGGGGCGGGTATCCTAAAACGGGACGGGAAAGGGTTTAGGGTTGGATTAGGCGGACCGCTAACGCGGGTCCGCCTAATCCAACCCTAAACCCTTTCCCTTGTTATCGAAACGGAACCGTAAACCGAGCCCCTAAAAGGGGAAGGGTGAACCCCTTTCCGAGTGGACCGGGTATCCTAAAACGAGACGGGAAAGGGTTTAGGGTTGGATTACGCGGGTCCGCCTAATCCAACCCTAAACCCTTTACCTTGTTATCGAAAAGGGAACCGTAAACTGAACTCTAAAAAGGGAAGGGTGAACCCCTTTCCGAGGGGACCGGGTATCCTAAAACGGGATGGGAAAGGGTTTAGGGTTGGATTAGGTGGACCGCTAACGCGGGTCCGCCTAATCCAACCCTAAACCCTTTCCCTTGTTATCGAAACGGGAACCGTAAACTGAGCCCTAAAAGGGGAAGGGTGAACCCCTTTTCGAGGGGACCGGGTATCCTAAACGGGACGGGAAAGGGTTTAGGGTTGGATTAGGCGGACCTAACGCGGGTCCGCCTAATCAACCATAAACCCTTTCCTTGTTATCGAATGGGTTATTTAGACGAAACGTACCCACAATATATGTAAAACGAACCTAAGACTATTTCGAAACGTACCTAGTACGTAAAAAGGTTTAAACGGGGGGCGGGTACCCTAAAACGGGACGGGAAAGGGTTTAGGGTTGGATTAGGCGGACCGCTAACGCGGGTCCGCCTAATCCAACCCTAAACCCTTTCCCTTGTAATCGAAACGGGAACCGTAAACTGAGCCCTAAAAGGGGAAGGGTGAACCCCTTTCCGAGTGGACCGGGTATCCTAAAACGAGACGGGAAAGGGTTTAGGGTTGGATTACGCGGGTCCGCCTAATCCAACCCTAAACCCTTTCCCTTGTTATCGAAAAGGGAACCGTAAACTGAACTCTAAAAGGGGAAGGGTGAACCCCTTTCCGAGGGGACCGGGTATCCTAAAACGGGACGGGAAAAGGTTTAGGGTTGGATTAGGCGGACCGCTAACGCGGGTCCGCCTAATCCAACCCTAAACCCTTTCCCTTGTTATCGGGAATGGGTTATTTAGACGAAACGTACCCACAATATATGTAAAACGAACCTAAGACTATTTCGAAACGTACCTAGTACGTAAAAGGGTTTAAACGGGAGGCGGGTACCCTAAAACGGGACGGGAAAGGGTTTAGGTTTGGATTAGGCGGACCGCTAACGCGGGTCCGCCTAATCCAACCATAAACCCTTTCCCTTGTTATCGAAACGGGAACCGTAAACTAAGCCCTAAAAGGGGAAGGGTGAACCCCTTTCCGAGGGGACCTGGTATCCTAAAACGGGACGGGAAAGGGTTTAGGGTTGGATTACGCGGTACGCCTAATCCAACCCTAAACCCTTTCCTTGTTATCGAAACGGAAACGTAAACCAACCCTAAAAGGGGAAGGGTGAACCCCTTTCCGAGGGGACCGGGTATCCTAAAACGGGTTGGGAAAGGGTTTAGGGTTGAATTAGGCGGACCGCTAACGCGGGTCCGCCTAATCCAACCCTAAACCCTAACGCGGGTCCGCCTAATCCAACCCTAAACCCTTTACCTTGTTATCGGGAATGGGTTATTTAGACGAAACGTACCCACAATATATGTAAAATGAACCTAAGACTATTTCGAAACGTATCTAGTACGTAAAAGGGTTTAAACGGGGGGCAGGTATCCTAAAACGGGACGGGAAAGGGTTTAGGGTTGGATTAGGCGGACCGCTAACACGGGTCCGCCTAATCCAACCCTAAACCCTTTCCCTTGTTATCGAAACGGGAACCGTAAACTGAACCCTAAAAGGGGAAGGGTGAACCCCTTTCCGAGGGGACCGGGTATCCTAAAACGGGACGGGAAAGGGTTTAGGGTTGGATTAGGCGTGCGGGACGCCTAATCCAACCCTAAACCCTTTCCCTTGTTATCGAAACGGGAACCGTAAACTGAACCCTAAAAGGGGAAGAGTGAACCCCTTTCCGAGGGGACCGGGTATCCTAAAACGGGACGGGAAAGGGTTTAGGGTTGGATTAGGCGGACCGCTAACGCGGGTCCGCCTAATCCAACTCTAAACCCTTTCCCTTGTTATCGAAACGGAACCGTAAACCGAGCCCTATAAGGGGAAGGGTGAACCCCTTTTCGAGGGGACCGGGTATCCTAAACGGGACGGGAAAGGGTTTAGGGTTGGATTAGGCGGACCGCTAACGCGGGTCCGCCTAATCCAACCCTAAACCCTTTCCCTTGTTATCAGAACGGGAACCGTAAACCGAGCCCTAAAAGGGGAAGGGTGAACCCCTTTCCGAGGGGACCGGGTATCCTAAAACGGGACGGGGAAAGGTTTAGGGTTGGATTAGGCGGACGCGGGTCCGCCTAATCCAACCCTAAACCCTTTCCCTTGTTATCGGGAATGGGTTATTTAGACGAAACGTACCCACATTATATGTAAAACGAAACTAAGACTATTTCGAAACGTATCTAGTACGTAAAAGGGTTTAAACGGGGGCGGGTATCCTAAAACGGGACGGGAAAGGGTTTAGGGTTGGATTAGGCGTCCCGCTAACACGGGTCTGCCTAATCCAACCCTAAACCCTTTCCCTTGTTATCGAAACGGGAACCGTAAACTGAGCCCTAAAAGGGGAAGGGTGAAACCCTTTCCGAGGGCACCGGGTATCCTAAAACGGGACGGGAAAGGGTTTAGGGTTGGATTAGGCGGACCGCTGACGCGGGTCCGCCTAATCCAACCCTAAACCGTTTCCCTTGTTATCGGGAATGAGTTATTTAGACGAAACGTACCCACAATATATGTAAAACGAACCTAAGACTATTTTGAAATGTACCTAGTACGTAAAAGGGATTAAACGGGGGGCGGGTATCCTAAAACGGGACGGGAAAGGATTTAGGGTTGGATTAGGCGGACCGCTAACGCGGGTCCGCCTAATCCAACCCTAAACCCTTTCCCTTATTATCGGAAATGGGTTATTTAGACAAGACGTATCTACAATATATTTAAAATGAACCTAAGACTATTTCGGAACGTACCTAGTAGCTAAAGACGTATCTAGTGCGTAAAATTCTCCTTAAAGTGGAACGAGAAAGGGTTTAGGGTTTTGATTAGGCCGCTCGCTACGGGTAAAATAAAATTTCATCTATGTTTTTTTTCGGAGAAGCTCAAAGTTCATGAAGAAAGAAAAAAACGAGACCGCAACCAAACAAGGAATTCCGTCAACATAACTTTGACAAGTTTTTACAAAGCGTACAGGCCGAAAGCGCGCCATTCTAATTGGACATACAAAGGAATCATAATACTAGTTTGGGAATGAAGTCATATATGACACATCTAGAAGGCCAAAACCAAGTCATATTTCAACCAAGTCATAGTTTAAAAACATTGACATCAAACATATGAACCAGTCATAAATGAGGAGGAAAACTTGGCAACATTAAAGACATCAAAAATTAAAGAAACTATAACAAAGCTTTGACAAATTTCTTCCGTCCATCTCATATGAAGACATGAATTTGTTATTTTAACATTCATCAAACGCAACATTGAAATTCAACCTAACTTGAAGACCTGCATAAAAATCAAATCATAAGAAAAGTGTCTAAATGGGTGCCATAGTGTTATGAGGCTATGTCAATTAAAATGAGGACTATTAAATATGTACACTTATCAAAATGTTACCTTTGCTGTATTCTTGTCCCATTTTAAAAGTTCAAGCATAATATACCGTCGATAAGCAGCCATATCCTAGGGAAAAAAAAATAGATTAGCTTCAATTTCATATAGAATGTTACAAAAGATGTAACATTGAATTAATTTAATTCAAACCTTGTAGTGGTTTTTGTTTTTTCAATAAAGTCTCATCGTTATTACAAAAGAACTTAATAACAAACAATCCACAGTCATGCCTGCGCAAAAACATAAAATTAGATCTTATAGTGATGTGAATAAATTTTGCTATGGAAAAAAAAATAATGTAGTTGGAAACTAACAAATTGTCTTGCTGAGGGACAGTGAAATTGACAGTTGTAAACAAGACCATCTGACTAAGGTGTCCATATCCAGGTTGGTTGGCGAGAACATTTGCAACATTGTAGACCTGACATGATAATGGTCTCAAGAGCGCTGCAAGTTAATCTAATAATTAAAAAAGCTGCTAAGTAAGAAAAAACTTACAATCTCTTCCACATATTCATTTCGCTCTCGAAGCTGTGTAGTTGATGCTCTTGGCTTAAGTGAATCTAATATATAATTTTCCCTTTTCTTTATATTAGAGAGTAAAGCATACCAATGATCACCATCTTTATTACCAATTGTCCAAAACACCTGCAACATAAATTAATGGATGTCACATAACATGTGACACTGAATATATACAATTCATAACCATTGTCCAAACCCGATTACCTTATCAATAGTGCTTCCATTAGCAGGCATATAGTGCATCTTAAGATAGGGGCAGCGAATGCAATTCTTTGTTTCTGAATCAACCTTAACACCCTGCCATTTTTTTTGCAGAAAAAGCTATGTTAGATACTACTAACTACTATCAACTTTAACACCCAGCCATTGTAAGACACACTGATTTATCACCTTGACTGTTACGGGCAAGTAAAGAATATTTGGCTTATTCAATGTCCACATCACTTCAACTGCATCAATAACCTACAAATATATATAGTTTCAAAATGTCTAGGTTACACAAAATGTCGAGATAAATGAACCTGGGTCCCTTAAGACTTGAACAAAAGTAAACTATGAATAAATATGAGGAGTCCTTACAGTGTCTATTAACCATTTGCCCGCACCGAAAGTTCTTAATTCTTTTCGAGTGACATTAATCCACTCTGTGTTAACTAGAATCTCAAACAAGTATCGGACAGGTTCAAGTTCAATGTCAGTGTATGTATAAAATATTGATGTTAATAAAATCAGTAGTAAAAAAATAAAAATATGATAGTAAATTGAGAGCTTACGGTATACTTCTGCGGTTGTTGAAAACTAGATTGAGAAGCTCATCGTCAGTGTATGGAAATGGAGGCTGTGTTCTATTCAATTTTTTCTTACTGAAATGCAAATGAATAAAATGAGCATAGATTAAAAAAAACCTGGTACAACTGTCAAGTATAAAATTAGTATAGGCAATACAATATATATGTATTATTACCTGACACGTGAACAGAGAGCATGGGCATCAAATAGAATTTTGTCTTTGAAGCGATTTTCAGTGAAAGTTACTATTTGGTAGCAAACCCTTGCACCGAAAATTTTGAGCTGCTGCTTCTACAAAATACAACAGAACATCCAATAATTTGGCATTCAAGCTTGGGATTTGGTAGTAAACACTTTATCTACTGGTAAAGTTAATATAACACTTTTAGCAATGAACTTACGATGTAGATCACTGAATTATCTTTTTATCACCTTTGTAGGTCTCTAATAAGCGGAGCAGTAAATCCCACTATCACTTCATCAAGAACACCAATAATCGATTTAGGAACTTCCTCAAGTGTATGCCCATATACATTCTCGATAGTAGGCATTTTCTTTCTCAAGTACTTAGTCACATACTTCCTCTGCCAACCAAGATTTAGAAAAACAGTGTTGATTGCCACTTAACATTACTAATTATCGCATACGCATTTGATAACATTGAAACACATATCGCATATTCAATATGATCCGCATAGTCCAGGGAATGCTTCTCCATATGGTGTAAGACTTCTAACTTTTGTTTGGGGAAATTAAAACAAAACACAAATTGTCGCTTGTAGTTGTATGGAACAAAAATCAAGATAGAAAAAAGTCATAACATTTAGCTACAACAAATATCACATGTCAATAATTAACATAGTCATTAATAAAGACTCACAAGAGCCGCTCCTGCAAAATCATCAAAATCTCTTCTAGTCTGAAAACATTTAGAGAAGTCTCTAATTATATGCAAGACGAATAATTTTAATAACATAAGAAATAACAATAAGAAGTAAAAGACTGAAATGACACTTACGGTACACATTCTGAGAGGCATATAGAACCTTGACAATGATTCACGTGATTTTGATTTTTCACTCGATTCAACATGTGACACCACATACATGTAACCGTCTCGAGCAGTCTCTCACCGGAGAGTATAGTCTTCAAATCTGCCCGAGTAAGTGAATGGATGGCGTTTTTGAAAAGAATTTCACTGCAAGGGTAAATAGAAAATTTAGTAGAAGTGTATGTACAAGATCAAAATAAAGTATCTAACCCGACTAGTTACAAGTCGCATACCCGTCATCAAACGACTCCCCAAAAACATACTCCAATACTTCTTTTTCGGACTGATTCAAGTCCCCCATGACACTAACATTCCTCTCAGTAGAAAAGGTGATCTAAACACCTCAGGCAAGCACTCTACTCCTCTTATGTGGCAGAATTTCAGGTGGTGGAAATGCAGGAGACGAAGGAATAATCGGCTCTCGCTCTGGTGATAAGGAAGAGACATGTGACACACAAAGAGGTGATCCAAGAGGGGGCACTTGTGGTGATCTTTCACATGGAGGTGATTGTAGAGAGTCACCTTGTTGCGACTCTGAACTGATTAGTTTAAAAGAAGGTGGCGTAATAATAGGAGGTGACGGAAAAGAAGGGGGTGTAAACCTTGGAGGTGGTGTAAACCGTCGTGATATAGATGCTTGCTTCTCAAAGTTCAGTGGCTCAAGTTCCTGAGACTCCGAGTCCACTAAAATGACAGGAGACATCTTTGAGGTGGCAGGTACACTTAAAGGCTCCTTTCTTACCTCACTTACAGTCTCTTTTGGTACCTCACTTAGAGTCTCCTTTGTTACCTCACTTACAAGCTCCTTGGTTTCACTAACGGGGCGTTTACCCAAAGCAATTTCAAGTTTCACAAGGGCTGCCCATAACTCGTCTTCGCTTGAGAATTTGCGCTTAGCAAATTCACTACGTGGATCAGAAGCAAGATCTTCAATCCCTCCGGCCATGTTGCATTCATCAGTGTCATTTTCAATCCCCTTTCCATTTACAGAAGCCGTTCTAGCTCCATGATTGACTTCATCTTTGCTTGGCTGAGACGATTAATAGCCTTGACCCAATGCTTATGCCATGGACGCCATCTGACGCACAAGATCACAATCGGGCCGCTCTATTTTAGCTTCAGACAGGACATCCAAGAATGTATTATAAGCAACAGCAAACCCGTTTGCAGCTTCCGCTAACTTCTTAACAATATAGCTTCCCTTCTTCAGCTTATCTATCGTCTCAGGTGCTTGATCAGAAGATCCAGCAGGTGGGTCCATAGGCTCTTGGACAGAAGGCCCAACTGTGGTGTGTGATAGGTTAGGATTGCTCTCTCCATCAACAGTAGGCTTTACTATACGAGGTTGAACAACTCCCCTCCCAAACCCTGCCGGATGCTCATCTTTCAGCCGTTTTAAAATAGCATTTTTGGACCATGAAGTCAATGTCGGGAAGACTCGTGGAATCTTGTCATACTTGAATTTAACTCTATCCAGATAGATGAAAACCAGAACCATGACTGGACCTCCAAAATTAGATGTGTCACAATTGGTGCGGTTCCAAGAATCTACACTGTTAATTAGGTGCTTGAGTGTAAACCCACACCAGTTCAAAGATTGAACACAAGAAAGATCCTTAAGACACTTCAAAATTCGAAGGCTTGCATGAATACCTTTAACACCCGTTAAAAATGTTGAGACAATAAAAACTATGAAGTTCCTTTTAAAGTCATCTCCACCTTCTTTTTGGGTAATCAGCAAATCAAATAGTTCGATGTCGTTACTTTTGTGTGGCTATCGATGAACCGCTTCAACCAAGCACGTTTTAGTTTCAAAACTCCTCATTCGGGTCATTTAAGCTGGCTATTTCTACTTCATGGGACCCATGGGAATACCCGTAGCTAGGTGAATATCTTCTTCGGTAATCACAAGTTTTTCATCCATAAGAGATGTTGAACACGTGTTGAAGTTGGAAACCAACCAATAAGATAAATACCCGGGTACCATGTCAGTGTTAAGCAGTAATAGGCCACCAAAACCCATTGACTGGATATCTGACTTTTGTTTATCACTCATATGTTGCTTGATAAATGTTAAAAGCAATTTTGGTGACATTCTGGTCCTCAAAAATACACCAAGAACATCATTTCTGTCTCCCTCCCCAATGGCAATAGCAGTCCGAGCAGGAGATCGTTTGGATGATATTGGAACTAGAGTAGACTTACTTGTACTTGCACGGGCTTTCGAACCGCTCTACTGTAATTGCTTCAAGTCGTTCATATATAAAGGAACATGTCACAACGATGATTTCATGTTATGGTAAAGACTGACTAGCAGAAAATGGAAATGCTAAGAAACTAACCTTCAGGTAGAACCATAATGGAAGCATGATCTCTTTTTCTTTTCCTAGCAGGAGAGCCCTTCGTCTTGCTTGGACTTGGACTAGGATCACTTATCGCCTTTTTCTTCATTTCTTGAACCAGGAAAAACCAATTTAGAGGAAACTCTACCAAAGAACTTGTAAGAGAAAACTAAGCTAGCAGGAAATCAAAATCTGCGAATACAAGCATAGATAAATGCAACAAAATTTGTGTATGTAACGAAATTAGAGCATTCACAAATGCAACGAAATTTGAGTATGTACAAGCATAGATAAATGTATCTAGCATGAAAAGGACAAATGAAGCTACCACGGGAAGCACAAACTAAGCTATCATCAAATCAAAATCAGGAAAACGGGTTCAAATCAAAATTTACGAAACCCTAACTTTCAGAATTGGAATTGTTTAGTAAACCGGAGTGTTTCGAATACAAATTGGTAACTAAATAAGAAATAAAAGTGTGAATTGAAGCTTACCTTTAATTATAATGGAGCCGTAACTATGGAAGTTGATGAATTGCGGAAGAGACGAAGAGTAAGTAGACGAAAGTTGGAGATGAAATGATACTCTTGGTCAGAGCACGACATGCGACGGTCGTCTGGAAGGTCGGATGGTCGGTGGCAATGGCGGTGGCAGTGGCGGTGGCGGTGGAAAGAGACGAAACTCAGGTGGTATTGAGTGAATAAATGTGTCGGGGGTGTTGGTGTTACTGTTGTAAGAATTGGGTGGTAATTAAATGAGTGTTTTAATATTGGTTCGCACGGTTCGTATCGTAAGATGGTTCGCACGAGAATCTGATTCTATATATATATATATATATATATATATATATATATCAATCAATCCATTATTTAATTTTTCTTTCCCACTCATGGAGGCCACCCTTCGTGGCTGGGTGCCGGAGTTGGAGCAGCTGCATGCAGATATTGCATCTGCTTTACGAGACCTCCAAATAGCAAAGGAGGAGAGGATCATTCTCATGGAAGAGAATGCCTTCCTAAAATCCGTTCTAAGTAGTAGTTTAGTATAGTTTTTTTATTTTATTTTATTTTGTATATCAATTAACTAAGTTTATGAATATTAAATGTGGATTTGTTTTACTATCCTCTTCATCATCTTCTTTGTTTTATTTTCTTTTATTTGATTTGTTTTACTAATAAATGTAGAAAAATTAATCGGATAATTAGAGAAATAACAAGAACAATGACGGAGAAAAACACACACAAAAATAATTAGAGAAAGAACAATAATAACGGAAATGACAAAACCTAAAACCATTAAGAGATAGATATATACCTGATAATTAGAGAAAGAACAGTGATAGAGACGATGAGAAAGAGACGACGACGACAACAGTGACGGAGATGACAGAGCGACGGCGAGGGAGAGTTTTGACGGTGAGGGAGAGTGTGTTTGTGTTTGTGTTTGTGTTTGTGTTTGTGTTTGTGTTTGTGTTTGTGTTTGTGTTTGTGTTTGTGTTTGTGTTTGTGTTTGTGTTTGTGTTTGTTTGTTTGTGTTTGTGGTCTGTGTTTGTGTACGTTTTGTGTCATGTTTGTATACATGTTTGTATACGTATACGTGTTTGTGTACGTATGCACGTATACGTATACATGTTTGTGTATACATGTTTGTGTCTGTGTTTGTGTCTGTGTCTGTGTACATGTTTTGTGTTCGTATTCGTATGCGTATGCGTATGCGTATGCGTATGGTTCGTATGCGTATCGTGGTTCGCGTATGCGTATGCGTATGCGTATGCGGTATGCGTATGCGTATGCGTATGCGTATTCGTGGTTCGTATGCGTATGTGTATGTGTGTGTGTACGTATCGTGTGTGTGTACGTGTTCGTGTGTGTGTGTCTGTGTTTGTGTTTGTGTTTGTGTTTGTGTTTGTGTTTGTGTTTGTGTTTGTGTTTGTGTTTGTGTTTGTGTTTGTGTTTGTGTTTGTGTTTGTGTTTGTGTTTGTGTGGTATTGTGGTGTTTGTTTTTGTTTTTGTTTTTCTATACACTGAAAGTATTGACAACGGTTTTGTATATTATAAACCGTTGTCATTACTAATAACAACGGTTTTCACAAATTAACCGTTGTTATTATTTTTCACTGATTTGCGCCAAAATAATGTAATCCAATTAACAACGTTATTATATATTATTACGTGTTAAACCGTTATTATTTTATGAATGACAAAGGTTATTATTTATATAACCATTGTTATAAGTAATTACAACGGTTCTGTTTCTGGTAACCGTTGTTATTAATTTTCACTGAATTCCGCGAAAATAAAATAATAAAGTTAACAACGTTATTACCAATTCGCGATAATATGCGTTGTTAAAAGGCCGTTGTTATTGCCTATATTTATAGTAGTGTTATAACCTTTACTACCCATTTTTTTACCTAACCCCATCCTCCTCTTTCTCACTCTTTCTTATCTCATCTTTTCATCTGAGAAGATCCTTATTCACCATGTCCAGTAGGAGCTCAAATTCCTCAAGTGCTACCATATGCTTTTATTTAATTTCTGTCGCGATGCGTATTTGTAGAAAGGAACAAAATTCAAGGAGACGATTTTTGGCCTGCAAAATTTATAACCCCGACACCAACATAAGTGGTTGCAAATTTTTTGATTGGGTAGAAGAAAATAGTGCGGGTTGGAGGAAGAAAATTATTAACTCATTGTTAAAAGAAAACAAAAGCTTGAAGAGGGAAATATTTAAAATTTAATCACGACTGGATGTTAAAGAGAAATAGAATGAGGAGAATGCAAGACTCTTGAATTGGAGGTGATCAAACTTATAATTTAAAGTATATATTTTAAAGAAATCAAACATAGTAACCAACATAAAGGGAAAAAAAAAACTCAGTTGAATAACTCATTTTCGAGATTCAATAATATTGAAAGAGAAAAAAAGTGAGGGATTTTTGTGGGATTATCCTAATTATTAAATAAATGAATGATCCTCACACGTGCTAAAACAATAAAATGGCTGAAGTATTGGTTTTTATCACTGGAGTTTCGAATTTGCGAGTATGAAACATAAAAATGGATTAATAACGGAGTGTTACACAATTTTGGAATAAAAGGTTGTGTTTCGGAATGGATTTATATAAAAGGGAGTGTTTAAAAAATTATCCTTATTTATACCCTCTTTCTTTTTTCTTTTTTTGATAAATATTTATATCCTCTTTCATTATTTCAAAAAAAAAAAAAAAATGAAAAGAAAAAGTACTAGAAAATTGAAAATTTTGTGTAGAAGAGAAGTTGCATATTGTAAATATAAGAATTTAAAATTTGTATATTTATTAATATTTTTATGGTGGTGAATGTCAAGAATTTGCATATTTACTTAGGATAAATTGATTATGGGTTATGGTCATTCATGGATACACTTTGCTTAATCATGGACCCATTTTACCCAATTACCCTTCTCATTTCTACCACTTTCATTTCTTTAAATTCTCACCTTCTCTAATCCTGTAAAAAAAACACTCACTACCACAACCAACCATCACTCCAAACAATGCCTATCGGTCACCACCCATCACCACTACATCTCCAATCTAAACAACCACTCTCGCCGGACCCACGATGCCCCAACCTCTTCCATCAGATTGCTACCTCCTGCCACCGCTCTCTCGTCAACCCCCACTACCACCGTGCCCCTCCCTCAATATGCTCACCGGCGTGCCACCATCTCCAGCCATTCATGCTCACTTGCGCCCCTTCCCTGCCGTCAGGCCCCTGCTATCCCCCGCCAAACCACTGAAAGATCATAGATCCTAATTAGACTCTCTAATTAGTAACAAATTATCTCATAATATGTTCATTTAGTGATCTATAAACATGCATGCAAATATAAAAGCATAAAAATAAAGATTAAGGAAAAATAATTTCCTTACATTGATATTTATGGTAAAACTGGGCACAAACAAGATCACCTTTCTAGTTTGTTCTTGAGCTAAATGAAGATGGATGATCCTCCTAGAAAAACCTTCAACAAGAAAGTCTCCTTCAAGTTGTACCCAAGAACAACACCCAAAATAATCTTACAAGTATTAACTAGATACTTGTAAAATTAACCCTTGATAATATGTAAATAATACTAACAATCTTAGTGATTATTTGTTTACTAACAACTTAGTAATAATGGATTTTATTATTTTTAGAGAGATGAGAGATGTACACATGCAAAATGTTCAAAGTGTAGTGTAGTAAAAATGGACAACAATTTGGAGTGTATATGGAGGAAGTGGCGGGTAGAGTGAGGTAGAGTGAGGGAGTCAACTTGTTATAATTTTTGTCCAATCTTTATCACATGCACAATGATCATATGACAATATTATGGAAGAATAACAAGCAAAGTGAATTAATTATAATCATTCACTACACTCCATTTACACGGTCCAATGTCCCATTTACGGATCCATTTTGGTTCTTATATTTGTCGCACAAATACATGTAAATTTTATTTAAACATAATTTTATGTTTAAATGCTTCTCGATTAATTTCCGTTCAAATCACCCCGTAAATATACGTGTACCACTACACATATTATTTTACATACTAATATTAATCACATTAATCAATTAGTACAATTTTAGTGAATTAACAATTAATTAACTAAAAACCCGTCTCCCAAAACTTATTATTCAATTATCGCATAATTAAATAATAACTGCCGTGCCTCGAGTTCGCAACTCAAAATCTCTCTAAAATAGTCGACTAACCTTTTAGTCTATAAATCAAGGGACTAAATAAATTGT
Organism: Silene latifolia; assembly: GCF_048544455.1. Classification (NCBI taxonomy): domain Eukaryota; kingdom Viridiplantae; phylum Streptophyta; class Magnoliopsida; order Caryophyllales; family Caryophyllaceae; genus Silene; species Silene latifolia. Next base: position 72,359,911 of record NC_133537.1, on the reverse strand, counting down.
ATCTCTTACAATTAATTATTTATCAATTGGGGTTCGTTCCTATAGGTGTGACCGAAAGGGGTCAGTTGATCACCGCCGTCTCACGACAATAACGTCAAACTCTAGTTAGCCAACCATTATCGATTTACGTTAATCAACTGACGAGGATCAAATAATTAAATATCCTGACGATATTCCTTTAATGAGATTTATTATGTAAACGCACTATTATGGAGGACACTAACTCCAACAATCTCCCACTTGTCCGACACAAGGTGTGCGCTACCAATTTTCTTGTCCGTTGTAATCTCCCACTCAATGCAAGGTTTCTTTCAGGCCGCACTTGCACATGAACATATCGCGAGTGGGTTTCTCGATCGGGAGTGTGACTACCTGACCGAAAAAATCTCCCACAGATTACTTCCGAGCGTGGCCACGCATTTAGAGTCATTAACTCTTCGAGTGGCCTTGAGATATAGTTACCCAACGTGGGTGGACAATTCCTGTATGCCCTATCTATCTTTGCCCAATACAGCTTGTTAGGCCTGGAAATCCGCAAACCTCCCTGATCAGAATCTCATCTTAACCTGACCACCAGGCTGTCAGGATGTCAGGCTATCAGGACAGAAGAAGATAGGTGCCATGCCATGGAGAGGACAACGGTCAAAATATCAGGACGATATTAGACAAGGAATTCACATTATAAAAGGAATATACGCGCACCATTGAATGAGAAGATCTCGCAGTAAATGCAACAATTAAGGGAATAATATTGTCAATTATTACGGGCAATTAAGGAGAATAATCTGCATTAATTCCAGCCCTATATCTGACCCTGACGACCTGACTAACGGACCATACAGAGCTCTATTTTCCCATTCAAGGGTTTTCCATGTACAAAACTCTTTGTTTTATTGTTGTTATTTTTATTATATTTATAGCCCTATATCTGACCCTGACGACTGACTAACGGACCATACAGAGCTAGTTAACCCTACTAAAATCTACCCTGACCTGATTTCGCCTTGCGCAAAATCCACACAAAACAATTGGCGCCCACCGTGGGGCATCTAGCTCTTTAAATCCTTTTTTCTCATCTCACAAAAACTCAAAAATCCTACAAAAATGGCCCAGCCTACCATTGAAGAACAATTGAATGCAACTCTCCAGCAAATCGCTGATTTGGAAAGCTTGAAAGAAAAGGTAGCCCAAACTGAAGCAGAAATCCTGCAACTAAGAGAATCTGAGTCAGCTCTGAAACAAAAATTAGAGAAAACCCAAGGAGCAGGCTCTAGATTACAGCCAGGAACCCCATTTGCATCAATCATCAAAAACATCGATTTCTCCAGTTTTGGAAGCCCAAGTGGTTCTAAATTAATTAATGTTGATGATGACGGTGAACCAAAGAATGATGATGAAAAACCTGATGAATCTACAGCAGCCATCATGATGGCAGTAGTTTAGGAGATCAAGAAACTCAATGAAAAATTCGATAAGATACCTGGAGTACGTGCCAGCATGGAAGAAGCTGCTCCTGACAATTATGCTGATTCGCTCTTCATAGACGAAATATCAAAAGTAGATTTACCAAAGAAATTTGTGGTCCCATCCATGAGGGTCTATGATGGAACCACAGATCCGCAAAATCACGTGGCCCTCTATAAACAAAAAATGTTGGCTGCATCTATTCCCAGCGAATTTAGATAAGTTTGCATGTGTAAGGGATTTGGAACGACCCTGACCGGTCCTGCTCTGCAATGGTATATCAACCTGCCAACTGGAAGCATCCATTCCTTTGCCAACCTGATCAACAACTTCAACCAACAGTTTGCGAGTAACAGAGAGTTGGAGAAATGATCCAGTGACCTTTACCGAATCACAAAGAAGCCTGATGAAACTCTCAGGACATTCCTTGCGAGATTCAACAAGGAGAAGGTATCCATTCTCAGATGTGACGTTGGAACAAAAGTGGAGGCATTCAGGCAGGGGTTACTACCATATAGTGGCTTGTACAACGAGCTCACTAAGTATCCCTGCCATACCTTCGAGGACGTCCAGGCCAAGACTCTTGCCTTTATCAGGCTAGAAGAAGATAAAAGCTATAAACTTGGATCACCCAGAGGACCAAAGGATTACGAAAGAAACAGTAGGAAGAGCAATAAAGGAAACAACTATAGGCCTACTCCATATTCCAGGCCAAATCAATCAGAAGTTAACCTGGCTCATGAGTATCAAGGTAAGGTTAAGGTTTATCCACCTATTTCCGAACATAATTTCAGTGTTGATATTGCAGGATTAATCCAGAGACTTGACAACATGGGATCAGCAGTCAGATGGCCCAGGAAGTCGGAAAATCCCAACCTCAGAAGGGACAATTCCAAATGGTGCGAATTCCAAATGGACATTGGACACACGACGGACGACTGTTTCACCCTGAGGAAAGAAGTGGCTTACCTGCTGAAATCCGGATACCTAAAAGACCTAATCAAGACGAAAGGCAGGAATGCGAACTAGGGCAAAGAGGATCAGGAGCACAAGCAGGATCGCAGCCTACCTTCACCACCTCCGATATACAAAGTAAAATTCATATCTGGTGGATCAGAAATCTGCGGCCTGACCAGTTCAACAACAAAAAAGATAGCCAGGACGCCAAGGACTGTCTCACCCTGCAAACCAGACCATATCCCAACAATCACTTTCAATGATTGTGACCTGGTAGGTATTCCTGATGTTCATCATGATGGCCTGGTAATTTCTATGCAGATTGGAATCGCCACAGTGAGAAGGATCCTGGTAGACGGAGGCAGCTCAGTAAACTTGATCATGCTTGACGTGCTGAAAGCCATGAAGATCAACGAAGACCAAATCATCAAAAAATCCAGTGTCCTAGTAGGATTCAGTGGCGAAACCAGGAGCACTCTAGGAGAAATCCACCTCCCAACTTACGTTGAAGGAGTCTCATCTTATGAGAAATTTGGAGTCCTTGATTGCCTGTCATCTTACAATGCGATCTTGGGTAGACCCTGGATTCATAATGTCAAGGCCGTACCATCAACCTATCACCAGTGTATCAAGATACCAACAGAATGGGGCATAGCCATAGTCAAAGGGGATCACAAGGCAGCCCAGGAATGCTACACAACAGCTTTGAAGCCTTCCAAGGCAGGTAAGTCCCTTGCATAGCAATTACAGTACCCTGTCAGGAGCACTTATGTAGCACCTCCCAGAATGGAAACAGATCAAGTAATTCTGGACCCTGAGTACCCTGACAGGTATGTTTTAGTAGGATTTGACGCCTCAGATAGTGTCAGGCCTGAACTAGTAAAGTTCCTTAAAAACAAATCATCTTGGTTTGCTTGGTCACATTTTGATATGACTGGAATTAGCGCTGATATAATTACGCATAAACTCAATGTTGACCCATCTTTTAAGCCTGTACAACAGAAAAGGCGGAAATTTTCAGCTGAAAGAAATACCATAATTAACGAGGAAGTAGAGAAACTATTGGATATGGGAATGATCAGGGAAGTAATGTACCCTGAGTGGCTAGCTAACGTGGTTGTTGTGCAGAAAAAGAATGGAAAGTGGAGAGTCTGTGTAGACTACACTGACCTGAACAAAGCTTGTCCCAAAGATCCATTTCCTTTACCACATATTGATGCCATGGTAGACGCCACAGCAGACCATGAAATGCTGACATTCATGGACGCTTCCAGTGGATTCAATCAAATAAAGATGCACCTGCCGACCAGAGAGTATCTGCATTCATTACGACATCGAGGCATATCTTTGTTACACGCCATGCCTTTCGGCTCAAGAATGCAGGGCAACGTCTGCCCTGGTCAACAGAATGTTTAAAGACCAAATAGGTGATATCATGGAGGTGTACATAGACGACATGGTGGTGAAATCCAAAAATGCAAAAGATTATGTGAAACATTTGGAAATAGCATTCGAAATATTGAAGAAATACAACATAAAGCTCAATCCTGCAAAATGCCACTTTGGAGTCTCGGCAGGCAAATTCCTTGGATACATGGTCACAAAGAGAGGCATAGAAGCCAGCCCTGAATAGATAAAAGCTATCCTAGAACTGCAGTCACCCAAATCCGTCAAGGATATCCAAAAATTGACAGGCCGGGTAGCTGCCCTGAGCCGTTTCATATCGAGATCCTCTGAGAGATGCAAAACATTTTACAACCTCCTCAGAAAGAATAAACAGTTTCAATGGACGGATGAATATGAGACAGCCTTTCAAGACTTGAAATCTTATCTATCATCTCCGCCCTTACTAGCTAAACTAGAAAAGGGAGAACCCCTGTCAGTATACTTATCCGTTACTGACACAATAGTCAGTGCAGTCCTAGTAAAAGAACAGGATGGCCAGCAACACCCTGTTTATTACGTAAGTAAAAGCCTGCTGGATGCTGAGATGAGGTATGGACTACTTGAGAAATATGTTTTAGCTTTGATTATGTCATGTACTAAATTGCGACCTTATTTTGAAAGCCACCCCATTATAGTCAGGACCAACTTACCCATAAAATCTGTCCTACGTAAGCCTGAACTTTCAGGCAGGATATCCAAATGGTCAGTGCAAATTAGCACGTACGATATCTTTTTTGAACCCAGGGCAGCGATTAAATCGCAGGCCCTAGCAGACTTTAGCCCTAACCTAGAACGTGACCTAAAAAAAGAGGTCAACCAACTAGAAAATAAAACCCCAAACCAAGAATGGACCCTGTTCATAGATGGGGCATCCAACACCAGGGGGACAGGGTTAGGATTAGTGCTTAAATCACCACAGGGAGATATGATAGCGCAGGCTATAAGCTGTGAGTTCAAAGCTACAAACAACGAAGCAGAATATGAAGCTCTGATAGCAGGCTTAAAGGTATGTCTAGACCTCGGTGTTCAAAACCTAAAGATAAAAACTGGTTCACTCCTAATTTCTAATCAAATAAAGGGAATTTATACGGCTAAGAATGCAAAAATGATTTCGTATTTAGAACATGCAAAAAACCTTACCGCTAAATTTGCTTTATTTGACATAGATCAAATATCAAGAGACCTGAACACCCAGGCTGATGCTTTGGCCAGCCTAGGTTCAAATTTTACCCCTACAGTTTTCGACAAAATACCAATTGTTCATTTATTAGAGCCAGCCATCAGACAAGCTCGAACAAGTCAATCCCACAATCAGGATAATAATTCTTGGACTAAACTCTATTATGATTGGTTTCTCCGAGGAATACTGCCTCAGGGCAGACATGAGGCAAGGGCTTTTAAAATTAGAGCTTCAACTTATGCTATCATTAATAACACTTTATTCAAGAGATCGCAGGCTGGACCCTACCTGAGATGCTTGGAGCCTGACGAAGCCAAACTAGTACTTCAAGAAATACATGATGGACACTGTGGCAACCACAAAGGAGGAAAGAGCCTGGCAAAAAAAGTTCTCAGGACAGGCTACTACTGGTCTACACTGAGGGCTGACTGCCTGGAATACTCTTCAAAATGCGAAGCCTGCCAAATTAATGCACCAATCATACATCAGCCATCTGAACTCCTTCACTCAATTTCTGCACCCTAGCCATTCATAAAGTGGGGGATGGATATTGTGGGAAAACTGCCTGTAGCTCCAGGACAAAAAGTATTCATGTTTGCTATGACTGATTACTTCTCCAAATGGATCGAGGCTGACTCTTTCAGGCAAGTAACTGAAAAGGAAGTAATATCCTTCATCAAGACAAATATCATCTGCAGATATGGAGTCTCGTCAGAAATAGTATGTGATAATGGAACCCAATTTGTGGGGAAAAAGACCCAAGCATTTTGCCAAGAATGGAATATCAACCTAGTAACATCAACTCCTGGATACCCAAAAGCTAATGGCCAGGCTGAATCAAGCAATAAGGTAGTCATAAGCTGCCTAAAAAAGAAGCTAAAAAGAGGACGAGGCAGATGGGCTGAAGAGCTTCCATTAGTACTATGGGCAGACAAAACAACTCCAAAGACGTCAACAGGCCAAACACCTTACTCTCTGGTGTACGGCTGCGAAGCTATCATTCCTGCAGAAGTACGAGTACCAACATCAAGGTACAGCCTGAATAATGTTGAGATAAATAGAAACCTGATGCAAGATAACCTGGTTCTAACAGAAGAGCTAAGAGACGCTGCCAAGATTAGAATGGCGTCATACCAACAAGCAGTTGGCATGACTTACAACAAAAACGTCAAAATCAGAGTCTTTAAGGAAGGAGACCTCATTTTACGCAAAGTTTTTCCAAATAAAAAAGAAAAATCAGCAGGCAAGCTGGCCCCCACATGGGAAGGCCCTTACCTAATTGATTCAGTTATTGGATAAGGAGCATACAGGCTCCAAACATTAGATGGTGAAATGATCCCAAGATCCTGGAATGTAACCCATTTGAAATTATTCCATATGTAAAGATCAAATCAGGCTACAAATCAGGTATAAATTTAATCACCACTCAACCTGATGTGCTACCTGAAAAACTATGTGTTTTACATGCCTTGTATGAAATTCATATCTATGTATTCAACTAACCCATTTATTCACTTCTTGAACCCTGAACAATTATACATGATAAATGATTATATGCATAAATATTCAGGATTGAGGGCTACTCTACTATATATTTCTAAAACAAAACTTTGCACTTAACTGTGCCTGACGAGTTGGTAACCACCACCAGATACAGTAAATGTCAGGACCAATCAGGCATGAAATAATTGCCTGACCTGACTAGGTTTACTGCCACGGATTACAACCGGCTGGACGCAGTAAGACAGGTGAAAGGGTGTTCTTGTAATACTCCGTATTTATAGTCTTGGGGGTACTCTATCGAGTAGCCCTTACTCTGTCGAGTAAGGGCAAGTTGCGCAGATAAATAGTTTCTGACTGTTGGGCACTCGATCGAGTAGTCGGGGCACTCGATCGAGTAGGGGTACTCGATCGAGTACCTTGGGTACTCGATCGAGTGTCCGGTTTATCGGGGGAGTTTTCTCGGGTTTTGTTAATTACGCGATTAAGGTATATAAACATATTCGGCATTGTTCTAAATCACTTTTTACAAAACCTAAAACCTGTTTAAGAGAGAAAGCAACTTGTCTTCTTCCTAATCGCGTTCTTGACAATTCCCGGAGTTCGGACGGTCGGTTTGCATCGTAGTTCGTGTCGTTGGATTCCTTGCGTCGAGGGTAAGCTTTTAATGTAATTTATATAATGATTTGTTAAGATTAGTGAAACCCTAATTTAGGAATTGGGGGTTTTTATGAATAGTAATTGAATAGTAGTATCTATGTGTTGTAGGGTAGGAGGAGAGTTCATAGAAGAGGCGTTTTGAGACAATTTGTAGATACCGTCTGCGTGTTGTGCTTTCCAGGTAGGATTTCCTACTCAGTATTAGTCCCATAATGGGATATTGGTGATGTGCTGTAGTTAGTTGATTGATATGATGATTGTAATTGTGATTGTGATTGTGGTTGTGTTTGTTGATGGTTCTCGAGATGCGTTCTCGGGTGAGTGGGGTCACTTGCGGGAGTGATCTCACGCCCTAGTTTCGCCTTCATGGGAACCCGCCACGAAAGAGGATGTGCACATTAATGGACAGGGTTATCGCTCGTACGATGAGCGGGGCTTAGGTGGGAACGGGTGCGGTCCCCATCGCGGCGGTGGTCCAAAGGTGGACGATCGGTGATTGAGACGGTTGGTTGGATGTGTGTGTGTGTGGCGTTCAGGCTGTCTTTTGTATTATTGTTGTTATCTATATTGATTGTGTGATTAGTACGACCGGTGTTGTTTTGTAAACTGCGGTGATCCATTCGGGGATGGTGAGCGGATATTGAGCGGTATAGAGATGATCTTTGGGATAGCTGGGATGGCCACGACATGACGATAGAGTCTTCCGCTCGTAGTCTAGTTTTATTTACATTTCATTGAGCACGAGACATTTGGAATAATGTATTATACTTTCGGTTTGGTTTCGAGGATTGTATTCATTCATTTAACTACTCATAATAAATGTTGTTTCTGTTTTGTCTATTTGATTATCATGCCTCGGGCAACCGAGATGGTGATGTCTTCATACCTGAGTGGTCCTGGTAAGGCACTCGGAGTATGGGGGTGTTACAAATGGTATCAGAGAGACGATCCTGAAACCTGTAACCAATGAACTTAATGAACATAGAGAGAGTCAATTAAAAAGAACCCGGGGTAAAAGTTGTAGGAGCTAGTGCAAAGGCTTGGGAGACGTCCTAAAGTCGCAAGGGGTCGCCCTACAACTTTGAACCGGTCACGGGGGAAAGTGTTTGTCGAATGTATGTGTGCTTGTTTAACTTGTGCAACAAAGTGATGAAATGTGTTGATTGTTTGGTGTTGAAGTAGGAGGTTGTGCATGTGAAAGAAAAGTAATGTATGGTTGGAATAACATGTTGAGTGTTTACAATGTGGCTTTCATAGCATGATGAATTGATTTTTGTTGATAAGTAGAATAAATGCGTAGCATATAATTTATGATATCATGCGGTTTTTATAAAGTTTAGCATGTTAGTATATGACGTAACATGCGGGTAGCCTTTACGTATTAGTGATACTTGATCGAGTGAGACTAACTCGATCGGGTGGGTTCGCGATTTTGAGTCCGAAATCGCGTTTTAGGGCACTCGATCGAGTAACTAGGGGTACTCGATCGAGTAGGAGGTCACTCGATCGAGTAGCCTAGATACTCGATCGAGTGGGTTAGAGATCAGAAGGTCTGTTTGGTTCTGGAGTTTGGGTACTCGATCGAGTACATGGGGGCACTCGATCGAGTAGGCCGTTACTCGATCGAGTGGGTTTGGATACTCGATCGAGTAGGTCCTATGCAGCGCGTTATCGTGTTTTGAGGTTTAGTACGCGTGTTTATGTTTATCCCTTTCTTCTATAGCTTCAAGATGCCGCCCAAGAGAAATGCTTTGTACGCGAGAGCTGAGGTTATGACTACGGATGACATCGTTAAGATGTTGGAACACCGGACGCTCTTACGAGAGACCCCGAAGAGAGTGAATGAGGACAAGGATAAGAGTAAGGAGAAGGAGGTTGATCATGCTAAAGTCAGCCTCTATATTGCGAGGTTTAACCCGAAGGAGTATAAGGGAGTTGAGGAGCCTAACCATCTTGATAGTTGGCTGAGGGAGATGGAGAATATACTAGATTTAGTTCGCTGTCCTGATGAGATGAGAGTGGATCAGCCGCATTTTATCCGAGGGAGGCAGTGGCAAGTGGTGGGATTCGGTGAAGGTGAGTGCTAAGGAATTGTATACCAACCAAGGGTTACCCGCTATACCTTGGGAGGAGTTTCGTAGGGTCGTGAGGAAGGCGTTTGTCTTGAACATGTGAGGAGTAAGTTGAGGGAGGAGTTTGATAAGTTTAAGATGATCTTTGAGATGTCTCGTGGCCGAGTACTACGGCGGTTCAATGAGAAATCTAGATATGCTTTGGACATGGGTTTGAGTGATGAGAATCGGCTCGAGGTTTGAGAGCGGGCTAACCACGAAAATTATGGATAAGTTACCCGTGGGAGTCCTTACTGATGTAAAGGAAGCGTATGAGAGGGCTGGGAGAGCGGAGAGACTAGTGGAGATGGCGCAGGAGAGGTCGGGTGGTGAGAAGAGGAAATCGGAGAGCGAGGGTGGTGGCCAATCTAATTACAAGAAAGGCAACCACAATCGCCTAAGGGGTTTTCTTCGGATCGGGGTTTAGTCTTTGGGGCTTCCTTTGGGCGAGGCCGAGGGAGTGTGAGTAACAGGGGGGAGTGACTGCTTTGGATGTGGTGGCGTAGGCCACAAGAGACATGAGTGCACGAGTGCACCGGATCTTTCGAGAGACTCGCACAGAGCTTCGCGAGCAACGGACCACTGGATCATGGCCAAACCGGGAGGTCGAGCTACCGAGTGGAGGCAACCGCAACGGCGGTAATTCATATCGAAGACACCGATGAACAACAACAACAATCAAGGGTCGGGTCTTCCGACCGCATCGCTAGTACTGTCCGGGAGGTGGGCGGAAGACCGATGGCAAGTTATTCATGATGGACAAGAAGGCAAAATGAGGAAGATGCGCATGTTATCACCGGTACATTCCTTGTTAATGGTATTCCTACGTTTGTTTTGTTTGATTCGGGGGCTTCTCAGTCGTTTGTGTCTTCGAGTCATGTCAAACAGTTGGGTTTGAGAGTTTATGAGTCTGTTAATGAGCAAGTTTTCATACCGTCGGGTGAGTCTGTACCATGTGGGAGGTTGTTTAGAGATGTATCCTTGATAGTTGGGCAAGTTGATTTCCCTGTAGACTTGCTAGAATTTCCTTTTAACGGTTTTGAGATGATAGTTGGGATGGATTGGTTAGGAAAGTATAAAGCTAAGATAGACTGTCATCAAAAGAGAGTGTCCCTTAGAGGTCCTAAGGGTGTAAGTGTGTCTTATCGTGGGTTTCTAGTCAAACCCAAAGTTAAGTTGATTGCAGCTGTCACCTTGAAGTCTTATCTGAGGAAGGGATGTCCTTTGATCTTATGCCATGTGAGAGATGACCGGATAGAGAGTCCGACAGTTGATGAGATACCAGTGGTGGGAGAGTTTGCTGACGTTTTTCCTGATGAGATTCCGGGGTTACCACCAAGGAGAGAGATAGATTTCACCGTTGAGTTGAAGCCAGGGACGGGGCCAATCTCTAAGGCACCGTACCGTATGGGTCCTAAGGAGATGGAGGAGCTTAGGAAGCGATTGGATGATCGATAGAGAAGGGATACATTAGACCTAGTGTATCACCGTGGGGAGCACCGATTCTATTTGTGAAGAAGAAAGATGGAACTTTGAGGTTATGCATAGATTACAGAGAGTTGAACCGAGTGACGATAAAGAATAAGTATCCTTTGCCAAGGATAGATGACCTGTTTGATCAGTTGAGTGGTGCAACGGTCTTTTCTAAGATCGATTTGAGGTCGGGGTACCATCAGGTGAAGATTAGAGATGTGGACATACCGAAGACAGCTTTCACGTCGAGGTATGGCCATTATGAGTATGTGGTGATGCCATTTGGGTTGTCTAATGCGCCGGCAGTGTTTATGGATTTGATGAATAGGATCTTCAGACAGTTCTTGGATCAGTTTGTAGTAGTGTTTATCGATGACATCCTAGTCTACTCTAAGACTAAGGAGGAGCATGAGGAGCATCCGAGGATCGTGTTGCGACGTTGAGAGATCATGAGTTGTATGCTAAGTTTGTCCAAGTGTGAGTTACGGTTAGAGAAAGTGGCTTTTCTGGGGCATGTAATATCTAAAGATGGGGTAGCTGTAGATCCGGCGAAGATTGAGGCAGTGACAAAGTGGGAAGCACCAAAGAATGTTGCTGAGGTTAGGAGTTTCTTGGGTTTAGCTGGATACTACAGACGGTTCGTGAAAGATTTCTCCAAGATAGCTAGACCGATGACAGCGTTGATGAGGAAAGAGAACAGGTTTCGTTGGGATGAGAGTTGTGAGACGGCGTTCCAAACCTTAAAGGAGCGTTTGACCACAGCTCCTGTCTTGGCATTGCCTGAAGGGAGCGAGAATTTTGAGGTTTATACCGATGCTTCGAAGAATGGGCTAGGTTGTGTGTTGATGCAGAATGGTAAAGTAATTGCCTATGCTTCTAGGCAGTTGAAGCCTTATGAGGAGAACTACCCTACTCATGACCTGGAGTTGGGTGCGGTGGTGTTTGCTCTCAAGATTTGGAGACATTACCTTTATGGGGCGACCTTTAAGGTATTTTTCGATCACAAGAGTCTCAAGTACATCTTCACTCAAAAGGAGTTGAACATGAGACAGAGGAGGTGGATGGAGTTGATTGGCGATTATGACATGGAAATCATCTACCATGAAGGGAAGGCCAATGTTGTTGCTGATGCTTTGAGTAGGAAGAGTGTACATTCCTTGTGTACAGCTCTATCTTTGATGAGGTTGAGGGATGAGGTAGCGAGCTTTGGGATTCATATGATGCAGAAAGGAGATGCCATGGGTGATATGACAGTACATATGGAGTTTTATGATGACATTCGAGGTAAACAGACTTTGGATCCTAAGATAGTTGAGTGGAGAGCGGGAGTAGAGAAAGGGACAGTGTCCCGGTTTTCTATTCATACAGATGGTAGCTTGAGGTTTGATGGTAGGTGGTGTGTTCCTAATGATGAGGAGTTGAAAAAGACAATCATGACAGAGGCGCATTGCACACCATATTCAGTTCATCCGGGTGGAGACAAGTTATACAAAGATTTGAAGAAAACGTTTTGGTGGCCTGGGATGAAGAAAGAGACAGCTGAGTTTGTGTCCCGTTGTTTGACATGCCAGAGAGTTAAAGGCGAACAGAGAAGACCAGAAGGTAAGATTCAGTCTTTAGAGGTGCCTGAGTGGAAGTGGGAATCCATTTCCATGGATTTTATTGTGGGTTTGCCAAAGAGTCAGCAAGGTAACAACATGATTTGGGTGATAGTGGATCGCTTGACCAAGTCAGCTCACTTTGTTCCAATGAAAGATACATGGACTAAGGCACAATTGGCTATGGCCTATCGAAAGAACGTGCTTAAGTTGCATGGAGTCCCTAAGGACATAGTGTCTGACAGAGATGCAAGGTTTATATCGAGGTTTTGGAAGGAGTTGCAGGAATCATTGGGAACGACTTTGAAGATGAGTACAGCATTTCATCCTGCGACAGATGGGCAGACTGAGAGAACAATCAAGACTCTTGAGGATATGTTGCGAGCTTGTGTGATGGATTTTGGTGGTAGCTGGGAGCAGAGGTTGGACTTGATAGAGTTTTCTTACAATAACAGCTATCACACTAGTATTGGTATGGCACCGTTTGAGGCTTTGTATGGGAGGAGATGTAGGAGTCCAATCTGTTGGGACGATAGTGCTGAGGCAGTGGTTTTAGGACCAGAGATGGTGCATGAGATGGTTGAACAGATTAAGATGATCAGGGAAAGGATGAGAGCAGCTCAGGATCGACAAAAGAGTTATGCAGATTTACATCGTCGGGACATAGAGTTTCAAGTTGGGGACAAGGTTCTTCTGAAAGTGTCTCCAATGCGCGGAGTTATGAGATTTGGGAAGAAAGGCAAGCTAAGTCAGAAGTTTATAGGGTCGTATGAGATCTTAGAGCGAGTTGGAGAGGTTGCTTATCGTTTGGCTTTACCGGCTGCTTTAGAGAGAGTGCATAATGTGTTTCATGTATCGCAGCTGCGGAAGTATGTGACCCGTCACATGTGTTAGAGGCAGAGAGCTTGGAGCTAGATGAGTCTTTATCATATCTTGAGGTACCTAAGCAGATCCTAGACCGAAAAGTTAGAAAGACTAGGAGTGGAGAGACAGTTTTGCTTAAGATCCTGTGGTCTAACCACGAGACCGAGGAAGCTACATGGGAGGCCGAGGACATCATGAAAGAGCGTTACCCTTTCCTTTTTGATCAGGTATGTATGGTTACGGGGACGTAACCTTGTTTCTTTTAGGGGGGTAGGAGATGATCGCGAGAGTTTTTAAGAGTTTTATACACCTTTTGTATGTTGTGTCGGGATGTTTGTCTTGGGTTTGTATCATGTTTTGTTTGGCTTTTGAGTCGGGAAGGTTGAGGGAGTACCTTTGTTTTTGTAGTGGTTTGAACTTCGGGGACGAAGTTCTTTTAAGGAGGGAAGACTGTAATACTCCGTATTTATAGTCTTGGGGGTACTCTATCGAGTAGCCCTTACTCTGTCGAGTAAGGGCAAGTTGCGCAGATAAATAGTTTCGACTGTTGGGCACTCGATCGAGTAGCCAGGCACTCGATCGAGTAGGGGGTACTCGATCGAGTACCTTGGGTACTCGATCGAGTGTCCCATTTATCGGGGAGTTTTCTCGGGTTTTGTTAATTACGCGATTAAGGTATATAAACATATTCGGCATTGTTCTAAATCACTTTTTACAAAACCTAAAACCTGTTTAAGAGAGAAAGCAACTTGTCTTCTTCCTAATCGCGTTCTTGACAATTCCCGGAGTTCGGACGGTCGGTTTGCATCGTAGTTCGTGTCGTTGGATTCCTTGCGTCGAGGGTAAGCTTTTAATGTAATTTATATAATGATTTGTTAAGATTAGTGAAACCCTAATTTAGGAATTGGGGGTTTTTATGAATAGTAATTGAATAGTAGTATCTATGTGTTGTATGGTAGGAGGAGAGTTCATAGAAGAGGCGTTTTGAGACAGTTTGTAGATACCGTCTGCGTGTTGTGCTTTCCGGTAGGATTTCCTACTCGCATTAGTCCCATAATGGGATATTGGTGATGTCTTTGTAGTTAGTTGATTGATATGATGATTGTAATTGTGATTGTGATTGTGGTTGTGTTTGTTGATGGTTCTCGAGATGCGTTCTCGGCTGAGTGGGGTCACTTGCGGGAGTGATCTCACGCCCTAGTTTCGCCTTCTGTGGAACCCGCCACAGAAGGGATGTGCACATTAATGAGCAGGGTTATCGCTCGTACGATGAGCGAGGCTTAGGTGGGAACGGCTGCGGTCCCCCACGGGTCCGTGGACGATCGATGATTGAGACGGTTGGTTGGATGTGTGTGTGTGTGGCGGTTCACCGTGTCATTTGTCTTATTGTTGTTATCTATATTGATTGTGTGATTAGTATGCGACCCGGTGTTGTTTTGTAAACTGCGGTGATCCATTCGGGGATGGTGAGCGAGATATTGAGCGGTATAGAGATGATACTTTGGGATAGGCGGGATGGCCACGACATGACGATAGAGTCTTCCGCTGTAGTCTAGTTTTATTTACATTTCAGTTGAGCACAGACAGTTTGGAATAATGTATTATACTTTCAGTTTGGTTTCGAGGATTGTATTCATTCATTTAACTACTCATAATAAATGTTGTTTCTGTTTTGTCTATTTGATTATCATGCCTCGGGCAACCGAGATGGTGATGTCTTCATACCTGAGTGGTCCTGGTAAGGCACTCGGAGTATGGGGGTGTTACAGTTCTCTCCCAACCACTTAGTCTAAATGCCCTTCTGACAGGCCGAATACCAAGCCCTCCAGCTAGGCAGGGGACATAAGCCCTCCTGACAGGCCGGTTTTCCCACCCCTTCAACCATTATAGCAAAAAAAACTATACTTGGTTGAATTACTCATGAATAACAGGATACAACAACAATGCTTTGCAGGTTAATCAGACAAAATGCTTGACAGGTCCAACAGGATGGGAAAAATAAAACTCACAGGCTCAAGCAAAAAAGCAAAATCAGCCAAAAAGGGCCACCATGCCTATATTAATAAAGCCCTTACCCCCTGAGGCAAAGGCACCAAAATATTCATAAAGGCCAGGGATAGTCTCCCTGACCTGGACAAAGACAGAAAAAGAAAAAATTGTTCGCCCAGGGACATCTCCCCTGGATGGGCCAAATACCAACTAAATCAAATTACTGCTTCTCCTTAGAAACAGTACCAGCACTCCCACTCTTAGCCGAATCAGCATCAACATCCTGCTCCCATGGGGAATCGACCTCCTGTTCATTTCCCATGTTATGCAGGTCAGGATACTTTGAAGCAGCAAAAGCCATCTCAGCTTCAGGGTTCCACTTCGCCCTGGCCTCGACAGGCTCGACATAGCAGCAGCCCTCCCCTTAATATAGAAATAGAGGGAAGCATCATCTAGCTTGAACTCCAGGTCATCCCTCTCCTGGGTTAGCTCCTCATTCCTGTCCAAAGCTTCCTGCAAGAGCCGCTTACTTGAAACTGCCTCAGCCTTAGCAGCATCTCTCTCAGCCTGCGCCCTCACCAAGTTAGCAGCTTTAGTAGCCAGGTCAGCCCGTGCAAAATCCAGCTCAGACTTTAGCCTATCATAATCTGATCTCATCAGATCAATCCTGGCTACCAAAGAAGTAGCCTGATAGGCATTATAGAGACAGTCGCAAAGACTCCCGACCAAAAATAGGAAGAAGAATATGAGTAATATACCCCAATAATAAAAACTACCCAAACAAAATACACATAAAAATTGTTCCAGCCTACCTTCCTTACAGCAGCCAGGGCACCCGCCAAAAGGCTGACTGAATGATCCACTGAAGCAACCGCCTGAGTAGCAGTCTCAACGGGGTCAAGGGTGAGCATGACATCTGATCTGGAAGCAGCATAATCCCTGATTTTCACCCTGGGAACCTCCATATTGTCCACCCTGGTCTTCACTTCCCTGACCGGGGCAGAAATGTCAACATCTTCAATTTTCCTTTTTTGGGCTGCTGAACTTGTTTCAGCAGGGGCAGCAGGTACAACAGTGACCTTGGGAGCATCAGGCTGTTTAGTCAAATCTATAACAGGTTCAACATCTCCGCTTCCCTGGGAACCTTCCTCCTTGATCTTAGCTAGCCTGGCTGAAAGGTCAGCCACCCAAACCTGGCAAGGCGAGTAGATGACCTAGTGGCTACAACACGAAACACTATATTAGCAATATAAACTAAACATCATCAGGAAGCCAAAGTAAGAAGAAAAAAGAAATCAAGATAGACTTACTGCCTGAGGTAGTGGCACTAACAGCCCCAGAAGGTTTAGCTACCACAGGCGGCACCATCACCTTCAAACAAATGAGGGAGATGGCCAACCCCACAACAGAGAGGCCAAGACCTCTCCAAAGGAGGAATAGCAAGGAAAGCAGAAATATTGGAAGTGGGATACTCAGTTTCAGTAACCCAATCATCGACTGCACGCATAAAAGGTATAATTCAATATGAAATTCATTTCATTTTTTACTAACAAGTAAAATATGCAGGACAAAAGAAAGAAACTCACCAGCAACGCAAGTTTCGTAATTTAAATACGCCAGGCCAGGACCCACAGAATTAGTCCTGATAAACATGTACCCAGCAGCCCAGCCTTTATCATGGCCGCTATCGAGATTGCTCAAAAGGGGAGTAGTAGAAGCCCTGGCCTTAAAACTTATACGGCCAGGACTATTGGTTTTGACAGCATAACAAGCCTTCAGATCATCAAGGGAAAATGAAATATTGTGCTTTTTACAGAGAGGCTCAATGGAACACACAACCTTCCACACCATAGGCATCAGCTGATAAGATGGAGCGCCAATCTCCTTAATAACCTCAACCATGAGAGGAGAAAAAGGAAGCTTACAACCTGCCCTGAAAGCTCAGTCATGAATGCAGAACCAACCAGGACAAGCTCAGTCGGCCCTGATAGGAGAATTTTCAGGGATCCAGACTTCAGCATCAGCAGGGATGATACCCTTATCCTTCAACACCTTCTCAAACTTAGGCTTCAAACGATTTGCAAGAGACTGATCATCCTTCAAAGCCTTTATAGGCTTGAACTCGAAATCCCCGTGGAAAATTGAGATCATCTCCAATGGAGAATCACTCGGCTTATTAATCATGGAAGGTTGAGCAGCAGAAGAAATAGGCAAATTCTTAGAAGAAGTTTCTTCAGGATTCTGAGAGGGAAGAGTTGCAGGAGCCGCTGCCCTGGTAGACTTCTTTTTTGCGGCCATATTTGAGAAATTATGAAAATTAATTGAAGATTGAAGAACTGGGAATTAAGGAAACTAGATAGAAAGATTATCAAGAGAGAAATAAGAAAGATTATTTTGGTGAAGTTCAACTCAATGAAGCAAACAAGTATTTATAGTGGAGTAAATTAGGGTTTCAACCGCAAGAAAGTGGATAATCATTAAGGAAGTTGCAGTAAAAGTCACACGCGTCATAAACTGCAGTAAGTAGCCGTTACAGGAACTGACTAGGCATAACTTAACCGTTGGGTAATTTTTCTGAGATTAAGGTTATCTCCTCATTTTCGTCCTGAGACACTGAAAATAAGGAGATAAGGGGCAATTGTTAGGCCTGGAAATCCGCAAACCTCCCTGATCAGAATCTCATCTTAACCTGACCACCAGGCTGTCAGGATGCCAGACTATCAGGACACAAGAAGATAGGCGCCAGGCCATGGAGAGGATAACGGTCAAAATATCAGAACGGTATTAGACCAGGAATTCACGTTATAAAAGGAATATACGCGCAACACTGAATGGGAAGAGCTCGCAGTAAATGCAGCACTTAAGGGAATAATATTGTCAATTATTACAGGCAATTAAGGAGAATAATCTGCATTAATTCCAGCATCAGGCAGCCGTTCAGCTAGAACTTATATAAGGAGCATTTGGGAAACATTTGAGAGATCATCAACACAAGACAAAGTATACTTCTACGCATACAATACTTAGAGAAATACTATAAATATTGTCATTGTCATACTTTTACTCTCCCAATTACATAGTGAAATCCTCTCCTGGCTTGGTGCCCTTGGTTTTTTTTCCATTCAAGGGTTTTCCACGTACAAAACTCTTTGTTTTATTGTTGTTATTTTTATTATATTTATAGCCCTATATCTGACCCTGACGACCTGACTAACGGACCATACAAAGCTAGTTAACCCTACTAAAATCTACCCTGACCTGATTTTGCCTTGCGCAAAATCCACACAAAACACAGCTCATCATGACTCAGAAGATGTCCTTTTGGCCTCCTTTCACGGCACGACCTAGGACAAAAACCAAAATCAGTCAGAAACTGCATTGACTTGGATAATAGTCTCCAGTCAAAAGAATCGACTCATAGGAACATCTTAGAGATCCCTGCCACGACCATGCGTCTATAATAGAACTTAGGAACTCTCTAAATGGTCACTGTCCGGCAAAGTGTCACACACTCTGCCTATGTAAACGACTAGTCATCACATATGATCTTATGGTGTTGAACAACCATCAATCGACTTAGAATTTAGTCACTCCAAGACATCACCTCATTAAGTGACTAGGGACAAAATACAATGTTCATCTTATTCACTTGAATAGTGTTCAACATGGTCTCCACAACTTATTCAGATAAACAAGGTATTGAAAATTTAGTCACACTAAATAAAAGATTCATAAAGAATGAATGCAAAAACAATGAATGTGATTATCATATATATAATAAGAGATACACTATCCAAATATTACATATCCATAATCTAAAGAAAATCTGGTATTCGTCTCAATTCCATTGCGACGACATGACCATCATACTTAGCCTTTGATAAAGGCTTGGTTAAAGGATCAACAATATTATCATCTGTCCCAACCTTACAAATGTCAATTTCCTTCCTTTCCACATAATCTCTAATTACATGGTATTTACTTTCAATGTGTCTAGACTTGTTACTAGACTTCGGCTCTTTGGCTTGAAAAATAGCTCCACTGTTATCACAATATAGAGTGATCGGATCTTCGGCGGAATGGACTACTTCTAGTCCTTCCATGAATTGCCTAATCCAAACAGCTTCCTTTGCAGCCTCAGACGCTGCAAGGTACTCAACCTCTGTTGTAGAATCCGCAGTAACGCTTCGCTTGAAGCTCTTCCAGCAAACAGCTCCCCCATTTAGCATAAACACATAGCCGGATTGGGATTTCATATCATCCCGACCGGTTTGGAAACTTGTGTCCGTGTAACCTCTTACACGCAACTCAGTTTCTCCTCCAAACACTAATAACGAATCCTTAGTCCTTCTCAAGTACTTAAGGATGTTTTTTACGGCTATTCAGTGACTCTCACCAGGCTTGGCTTGATAACGACTTGTCATGCTCAAGGCATACTCAACGTCGAGACGAGTGCAAATCATAGCATACATGATAGACCTAACAGCGGAAGCATAAGGGACGGTCTTCATGTGTTCAATCTCCTTAGGGGTAGAGGGAGACCGTGACTTGCTCAAAGTAATCCTTTGGCCCATAGGTAGAAATCCTCTCTTGGAGTCTTTCATATTGAACCGGTCAAGACCTTTGTCAATATAAGCTTCTTGACTCAATGCTAGTATCCTCTTGGACCTATCTCTATAGATCCGGATACTTAAGATTCGTTGTGCCTCTCCCAAGTCCTTCATCTGGAAGCGTTTCCCTAGCCACTTCTTAACGGAAGTGAGCGATGGAATATCATTCCCGATGAGTAATATGTCATCCACATATAGGACAAGGAATACAACCTTACTCCCACTAAACTTCATGTATAAACACGGTTCTCCACACTTCTAGTGAAACCGTATTGTTTAATAACATGATCAAAGCGATGATTCCAACTCCTAGATGCTTGCTTAAGACCATAGATGGACTTCTTGAGCTTGCACACCTTCTTAGGTTTAGATGTATCCACAAAACCTCCAGGTTGTATCATGTACACCTCTTCTTCTAGAATCCCATTCAAGAAGGCGGTTTTGACATCCATTTGCTAAATCTCATAATCATGAAATACGGCAACCGCTAAGATTATCCTAATGGACCGAAGCATAGCGACTGGAGCAAAGGTTTCGTCATAGTGTAGACCATGAACTTGGGTGAAACCTTTTGCCACCAATCTAGCTTTGTAAACATCTACATGTTTATCCACGCCGAGCTTAATTTTATATATCCATTTACACTGAAGGGGTCGCACTCCCTCAGGTAAATCCACCAAGTCCCATACTTGGTTCTCGTACATGGAATCCATTTCGGACCGCATGGCCTCTAGCCAAAGCGAGGAGTCGGGACTAGACATGGCCGATTTGTAGGTAGTGGGTTTCATTTTCCAAAAGTAACAAAACACCATCCTTGTAACACCCCTGATTTTCGGCAAAATTAAAACTAACTTTTACATACAAAAATAATGGCCGAAATACAAGGATATTATAATTAATATACAAAGTCTCTTATTACAAATCCTTTTAAAAATAAAAGAATACAAAATGGAACCAAAACTTTATAAATTCTTTAATAAAAATCTTCTCTTGAAATAAAAATCCTTTTGAACAGAAGCGGAAGTAACCTGAAATAAAACCAGAAGACAGAAAGGAACTACCCCCATGACGAGTAGCCCCGAAGGGAGAAAACACGTCCGCCGGAAAGCTGAGTAACATATAATATCTCAATAGAAGCATCTTAGTTTTTGGTCATGGCGTGGAAACACAGACATGTAAAAATAAAAATAAACACAGAGAATAATAAAAACATTCCCCATAAACTAATCTCGAGCTCAAAGCTACTCCACAATAATACACTTTCTCATCCTAATAATTAACCAAGTTTCATCTCATTACTCTGTCTCACTCATTACTCCGTCTCATAATATAATACTCCATCAAGTATTGTATTCTCATCGTCGAACCTAAGCCAAGGACAAGGGGTGAGTGAACCGGCGGGATAAAACCGCGAAACAATATTTCCATCTCAATATCGATCTCAAACTCAAATAACTCAGTAACCATGGTCACACTGGACCGTAAACATAACTCAGCTCAAAGGCCCCAAAACTCATAACTCAATACCAGTAACCAATTTCCATCTCAATTTCAATATCAATATTGTCAAAAAGTCCAATAATGAACCATGCTCAACACTTAGAGTAAATCTCTAAGCTACTCACCCACGAGTCGAAATCAAAGATTACAACAATTAAAACACAATGCAAAAAATCAATAGTCTCAATCTCAAACCAATGTCAGTGACTAACCCATAACGATAGCATGCACAATACTAACGATGCACTCAACATTAATAACAATCAAACCATGATACTATTACCCAAATCTCACGTACACTCAAATTATTTCAACTACACTAATCTTTACCTTTTACTCACAATAATAATTCAATTCCACTATAAATCGACAAATCGTTCAAGTCAGTAACCCTTTTCATGCACACACACAATTCTAACACACTCGTCTTTAACCCATATCTCAAATAGTTAACTTTAACAATATCAAATAAAATAGCTACTAGTATATAACATAATATATAAAACGAAGGCAATTATCACATACCACCATCAATGATCTATTTATCACATGTAACATGTACAACAAACATAAATTCATACAACTCCGAACAATAATAATAATATTAGGATCGGTAGAATCGTGTTACCTTGCTCACGAATTAGTCTGAAAATTGCAAACGAGATCGCTCCAAAATAATAATCACTAACAAATATTTAGCGAGACAAGACGAAAAACTTGATGAACAGAAGGCTCTTGAATCGTGATAGAGTAAAGGCTTAATCTTGTAAAAGGTATATGAAATATGATAATAAGGAATTATTATAGGATGATGGAATACCATATACGATATATATAAGCAAACTAAAAAACTTAGGGTTTAAAAGCTAAGCTAGTGGTTTAGGAAACAAGTTTACGACTACTATTGAACTGCGTTGATTATGGTAATGAACTATGAAGAAAGGCCAATTACTAATAAGAGAATGCCCACAAAATCTAACTAACAAAACACGTAACAAGTAATTTCTTTTTTTTTCTTGAAAACAATAAATTGGTTTAAGATTAAATAAATGGTACAAGAAGTCAATAATTAATGAACTATTTAATTTAAGAATATATCAAAATATTTGGGGTATTACATCTCTTCGATGTTACCAAGCTAGCGGTCAGGTGGATGAGAAATCCTACTTGACTTTCTAGGAACAATTACCGTTTCAGAGGAAGAGGGAATGCTATCCTCCACGTTCTCCTCTACCTCATTCTCGGTTTGTGGCTCTCGAACTTCGTCAAGTTCAAATTTTCTCCCACTCTGTCTCCTAGAAATAAACTCCTTTTCTAGGAAGAAAGCATCATGAACCACAAACACTTTGTTCTCGTGTTTATTGTAGAAGTAATAGCCACGTGTTTCCCTTGGATATCCTACAAAAAGACATTTGTCAGACCTGGGTGCAAGTTTATTGTCAGACTTGATATTGACATACGCTTCACAACCCCAAATACGCATGAATGACAAATGAGGGACTTTCCCTGTCCATATCTCATATGGAATCTTATCGGCCGCTTTAGTCGGGCTTCGATTTAGTGAAAATATTGCAGACAAGAGGGCAAAACCCCAAAATGAACTAGGAAGCTCGGTTAGACTCATCATTGACCGAACCATATTTAATAAAGTTCGGTTTCTCCTTTCGGCTACACCATTTAATTGTGGTGTGCCAGGAGAAGTCCATTGTGATACTATACCACAATCTTTGAGGTGTGAATCAAATTCAGTATTTAGATATTCACCACCACGATCGGATTGTAGGGTCTTAATCTTTTTATCCAATTGGTTCTCTACTTCATTCTGAAACTCCTTGAACTTGTCAAAAGCTTCACTCTTATTCTTCATCAAGTAGACATACCCATATCTGCTCAAGTCATCAATAAAAGTAATGAAGTAGTGAAAACCTCCTCTAGCGGTGATGGTTAATGGTCCACACACATCCGTATGTATGAGAGCCAAAACCTCACTAGCTCGTGTCCCTTTTCCTGTAAAAGGCGCACGAGTCATCTTGCCTAAAAGTCAAGACTCGCATGTACCATAAGATTCGAAATCAAATGGTTTGAGCACTTTTGATGAAGCAAGTCTCTTAATGCGTCTTTCGTTTATATGACCTAAACGACAATGCCAAAGGTAGAATTCGTTTGGATCACCCGTTTTGAGCTTTTTAGTTTCCACATGATAAACGTCATTAACATCATTTAAAACATAAATGCCTCCAATTGAAATGGCCTTGCCATAAACCACATCATTTAATGAAAAAGTACAACTATTGTCCTTAATCATAAAACAAAAGCCTTCCGCGTCTAAAGCGGAAATGGAGATGATGTTCTTGGTTAAAGTTGGTACAAAATAACACTTATTTAAATACAACTCTAGACCACTAGCTAAAGCGAACACATAGGTCCCCACGAAAACGGCCGCTACTCTAGCTCCATTGCCAATGCGGAGATCCACATCACCTTTTGATAGTGCTCGCACGTCCCTCAAACCCTGCAAATGATTACAAAGGTGAGAGCCACATCCGGTATCAAGTACCCAAGTGGAAGTGCAAGCATAATTAACGTCTATCACATAGAGAGAAGAAATCATACCAATAGGCGTCACACGCCCTTCCTTGAGATCCTCCAAGTATTTGAGATAAGTCCTCCTATAATGCCCCTTCCCATTACAATAGAAACATTCGGCCTCGGAGAGTTTGACACTTTTTGCCTTGGGATTTCCATTCTCAACGGCCTTCCCCTTTCCCTTGTCTTGTTTCTTTGACAATTTCTTGAATTGAGACTTTTCCTTCCCCTTTCCTTTCTTAACTCCAAGGGACATGTTCTTTAACTTCATGGTTAATACATCCCCTTTGTCACTCCCACTAGCTTCCATATCCCTCTCCGCTTGGGTGAGGAGTGCATGAATTTGATGATAACTCTTATCCATGCCATTCATGTTATAGTTCACCCTAAAGTGGGCAAACTTGGTGGGAAGTGAGTGGAGGATACGATCTACCACAAGAGTCTTAGGAATCTTACATCCTAGACGCTCTAGGATGTCGACATATTCAACCATTTTTAGCACATGGGGACCAACCTTTTGGCCCCTCTCAAGCTTAGCTTCAAAGAAGCGTGCCGCCGCATCGTATTGATGGACTTTAGGTGTATGTGAAAACATAGTAATCATACGAGTGAATATCTCGTACGCATTTAAAGAAATGCATGAAACCTTGAGCTTTGGGGACATCGACCATATCAACACATTCTTGATATCATTCGACATCCTCACATGGTCATCATAGGCGGTCCGCACCGCCGATGAAGCCCTTGGACCGGGCTCGATGGGAGCAGCTTCGGTTAAGTAAGTGAGCACATTGTCGGACAATGCGGCACTTTTGATGTTGGATTCCCATTCAAGAAAGTTACTACCGTAATCTTTTAAGATACATTTGTCCATTACGGACCTTAGCCATGAATCTTTGCCTAGTGAAGTAGTCGATGGAGTTGAAGAAGTTGCCATTGCGAATAAAAATGCTACAACAAATAAGGAACATCCATTGTTTTAAAATTACTTGTGAAAACATGTTTAACAAGTTTTAGCATTTATATAATGATCTCCCACTAAATTATATAAATGATTCCAAGAACCAAATATTAAACAAAAAATGAGCACCGCTTGGGCGAAACATCCCATAATCGTGTAAATTCGGTAAGTCAACGGTTGACTAATTCTACCTCTAGAACTCTTGGTTGACGAATTTCCTTAAATTCATCTACTAGCCCCGGAATACAAGACCGTCTTATACCCTGTTGAGTCCAACCAATTTTGGCACGTGATAACCGTTTACCACCCTACTTACCCAAGGTAAAAAGAGAACACCCCGCTTGGGCGAGCGTGGCTCTAATGAACAAGGGATTCATAGGTGTTACTAATTGGTAAGGCTAATCTCAATTTTAGTTATGTGAGAGATCTTGTCAATTTAGTCATAAATTCCCTATAAGTGAACTAAGTCGGTGAATGTAAATCACGTGAATTGACAAACGCGAAAATAAAATGCATGTGAATGGCGATTTTGGCATGCACGAAAATAAAAACAAGCAAGCAAGTAAGCATATGAATAATCCTAGTATGGCCACCTAGTTAATAAAAACTAGACTATTACATATCGGAAACCAACTCCTTGGTCCCTTGCCTCTTCATTCCAAAAGTGGCTCCTTCTTGTGGGATTTGGAACACCTTCCAAAATAGACTCCGTCTCGATGTAATCCGTCTTTTGGAAACGCCGGTAAAAATAACTATTACAAATGAGTTACATAGCTATTCCTATTATACATTCATTAATAAAATAAATAAAACTATTAATTAATTACAAACCGACGATACGAGATCATATTTAATTACAAACAAATCGCTATTTTCATTCATTTCAGGTAATAACGATTAAAATAAACTAGGCCATACTAGGTACAACAAGATAAATACTTTAAATTAATAACAATAATTCATTCAACTTAAATAAATATGCTTAAAAAATGCTGTAAAATGATGCCAAAATCGCCCTATCTATCAATCGTTGGTATCCATCTCGGTTTTGTGGTAATCGATTTTTAACTTGTAAAAATCAATGATCAACTCTTAAATCTCATTTAAGTCCAAACTGTTTTGGACCTCAAAATTAATTCTCACTAATTTAATGATGAATAATTACCTTGATTTGGTGATATTTTGCTAATTTAATCGGTAAAATCATAACTTTTAAGTAATAAATCCAAAATAATTGAAACAATTACCCAAAAATTGAAACAAAAATTTTGAGTATTCTGGAACACTCCCAATAACACCAAAATGTCATAAAAATTTCCCAAAAATTAAAATTATTAAGAAAAAGATCGATATTTATCGGTTTTTAATCACTAAAACCAATAAACATCAAAACAAGGTGAAATCATGTTTTAAATTTCACTTTTAACTTTTAAATAATATTTTTAAATATACATAAATTTATCATGGGCAGGAACAAATGTTTCAAGTATATGTTTAATTTATTTCACTTTTATCGACTTTTATCTCATAAAATCAAAAAACATGCAAAACTTCAAACCAACCTTCGAAATTTTACATACAATCTGTAGAAAATATGCATGAAACACCATAAAAATTTCATGACCCGAATCAACTTTAACTATTTTTAGTTAACTCTTAACCAAAATACGGCATTTTTGACTCGGTTTTCTACCAAAAATCATTAAAAATAGCAAAATAACTTCAAAAATCACCAAATTTTACCACAAACCTTTTGAGATTAGTAGGTATGCATGCCCAAAAATTTTCGTGCTAAAACCTCTTCTAACACAATTTTTGAGTTTTTATAAATTATCTCATAATTTATTAATATGCTTAAAATCAACATGCAAATTACAAGCCCAACTCATGATACCACCTGAAAGATCATAGATCCTAATTAGAATCTCTAATTAGTAATAAATTATCTCATAATATGTTCATTTAGTGATCTATGTAACATGCATGCAAATATAAAAGCATAAAAATAAGGATTAAGGAAAAACAATTTCCTTACATTGATATTTATGGTAAAAATGGGCACAAACTAGATCACCTTTCTAGTTTGTTCTTGAGCAAAATGAAGATGGATGATCCTCCTATAAAAACCTTCAACAAGAAAGTCTCCTTCAAGTTGCACCCAAGAACAACACCCAAAATAATCTTACAAGTATTAACTAGATACTTATAAAATTAATCCTTGATAATATGTAAATAATACTAACAATCTTAGTGATTATTTGTTTACTAACAACTTAGTAAATAATGGGTATTATTATTTTTTGAGAGATAAGAGATGTACACATGCAAAATGTTCAAAGTGTAGTGTAGTAAAAAATGAACAAGAATTTGGAGTGTATAAGGAGGAAGTGGCGGGTAGAGTGAGGTGGAGTGAGGGAGTCAACTTGTTATAATTTTTGTCCAATCTTTATCACATGCACAATGATCATATGACAATATTATGGAAGAATAACAAGCAAAGTGAATTGATTATAATCATCCACTACACTCCATTTACACGGCCCAATGTCCTATTTACGGGTCCATTTTGGTTCTTATATTTGTCGCACAAATACGTGTAAATTTTATTTAAACATCATTTTATGTTTAAATGCTTCTTGATTAATTTCGTCCAAATCACTCCGTAAATATACGTGTATCACTACACATATTATTTTACGTACTAATATTAATCACATTAGTCAATTAGTACAATTTTAGTGAATTAACAATTAATTAACTAAAAACCCGTCTCCCAAAACTTATTATTCAATTGTCGCATAAATAAATAATAACTGTCGTGCCTCGAGTTCGCAACTCGAAATCTCTCTAAAATAGTCGACTAACCTTTTAGTCTATAAATCAAGGGACTAAATAAATTGTATCTCATACAATTAATTATTTATCAATTGGGGTTCGTTTCTATAGGTGACCGAAACACCGCCGTCTCACGACAATAACGTCAAACTCTAGTTAGCCAACCGTTATCGATTTACGTTAATAAAATAACGAGGATCAAATAATTAAATATCCTGATGATATTCCTTTAATGAGATTTATTATGTAAACGCACTATTGTGGAGGACCCTAACTCCAACAACCACTACCACAGCTTTCCCTAATTAAAAATTGTAAAACCTAGTTGATAATATAGCAACTGAATCCCAAATTCCCACTAAAGATGAATGTAATTATTGATAAAGTGAATAAATTTAGTGGTTTGATATGTGTTTTGAGATTTATTGTAATACTACGCTTTTCTGGTCGTCGAGTACTAGGTCAAGCAGGGTGCAGTCGACCGAGTACGTCTGTTGGGTGTTCTGGTCAGGCTACTGATCTAGAAGCACTCAACCCAGTATGTGTGGTACTCGGTCGAGTATCGTGTACTCGGTTGAGTACGGTGGTGTACTCGGCCGAGTGTCCTGTCTGATATGGGTTTGTTTCGCGGTTCTGATTAAAATGATTTGGAGAGGTATTTAAAACATCGCGTTAGTTTCTAATTCATTTTACACAAAACCTAATCACACTCTAAACCCTCTCTAGTCATCTTCATTAATTCCCAAGCAAGGTTTAAGCAATTGTGGGTTTCTGGATCTCTCGTTCCGTATCAATCACTTCAGTAAGTCTCTAGTACCTTTAGTCAGTTTTATTTATCTTAGAGGTTTGCCTAACCCTAATTTTTGGATTTGGGGAATTGGTAATTGGGCACATTAGATTGATTATTGAGGGGTAGTTAGTGCTTGTATGTGGTTATTATTTGTATGTGACAGTTTCATGGAGGATTGCTATTGCGATTACTTGTGTGTGCTTGGACTGCGAAAAGGTAAGGTTTCCCTACTCATTATGATGTTGTGTGATTATTGCTATGATTGTGATTATTGTGGAATATGATGAGTGTGATTATTATGGAATATGATGGTGATATTATGATAGTGATATTGTATTGATATTGTGAGCCATATCGAGAGATGGTCTCACCCCCATTGTTCGCCTCTTGTGTCTCTCGACACAAAGAGGATGTGCACATTAATGGACTCGGGTTCGCTCGTTGCGATGAGCGGGGTTTTTGGTGGACTGGCTGCGGTCACCCACTGGCGGTGTGGATTACTCGTTGCAATGAGAATCCGGCAGGGGCTACTAGCTGCGATTAGTAGCCGTGTCCGAGCTGCGGTTCAGACACTTGTTCTTAGAGCTTGGAGATGGATGGTTGATTGTGGTGTATTATTACTTTTGCATGAGATTATTGATAAGGCCAAAGTCGTGTCACCTATATCAAAGTAATCATATCTCGGCACTAACAAATAGCTAGTGGTAAGACAAGTATCGAATCCACTGGTAGGCGGTAATATTCAGTTTGCTAATATTTAATATGCCTTAAAGTAACCGTTTTTATTGAAGATTTTGGTATGGTTGTTTGCTAAAACTAATTGCAGTAAATTAAGAGTTGTAAACAATAATATTAAAAAGTCTAGGGAACGGGTTCACTAGGTCAATTATCCGGGGGTATATTTTAACCAATTGTAAGGTCAATCGAATTATCTAAGGTCACAAGATAAGTCGATTCAATTATTCCCTTTAGATTCAGTTTAACATGCAATCTCTATAATTAAACTCAAACTATCTGATTATCGTAGCCTATATTAATTCTAACCCGGTCGGTGAAAGTATTAATTCGCTAGACTAATTATCAATTCAGGCCTAAATCAATTAATTAGAATAAGAACAATAATCAAACGATAATTCATGCGATCTTACTAACAATTAATTCATTAACCCCCTTCTAATCAACCTAGATCCTCTTTACCCTAGATAAGGATTTCGCTACTCATGATACTAGAATTAACAACAACAATATTAATAGAAGACATAATTAAAGACACGCAATAAGAACAATAGAGCAATTGAATAAACTAGATTGAATAATTAATGAAGAAAGATTAAAGTACCGTAAACAAATGATTGAAGAACGAATGTTGGATCCAAAGTAATGCTAGCCGACTAATACATAGAGTTTTAGGAGTTCTGAAAGTAATTAAAAGTGTAACTAATAACCTAATACGAGCTTAGTATATATAATATAAATTAGACGACTTTTAGGAAATATCGGAAAAGTCTACAGCAATCAGGATACTCGTTCGAGTCTGCTCATACTCGATCGAGTACAGGCCAACT
Organism: Silene latifolia; assembly: GCF_048544455.1. Classification (NCBI taxonomy): domain Eukaryota; kingdom Viridiplantae; phylum Streptophyta; class Magnoliopsida; order Caryophyllales; family Caryophyllaceae; genus Silene; species Silene latifolia. The sequence continues at coordinate 72,329,822 of NC_133537.1, read as the reverse complement.
CGATCGAGGACATGCTCTTCTCAGCTTCTTTCGTGCAATCTTCACTTCTTATCTTCTAGTCTTCTAGTTTTCCATGCCATGCTTCGTGTATTCCATCATGCCAAATCTGTTGTGCTCAACTTTACTCGTTTTACCTCATAAATGCGTCATTCCTGCATTTAAACACAAAGTAGCGGCAGTATCGACATTCTAATGCAAAAGGCATATAAATAACGTAATTAGCACGAAAACTGTATCAAAACCAACTAAAAGGGAGTCATAAAAGTATATATAAATATGATTCATCAAACTCCCCCAAACCAACTCTTTGCTTGTCCCTAAGCAAAGCAACACACAATACAAAGAAGCAATCATACAAATGGCGAATGAATAACTCAGAGCTAATGTCGATGCACATACAAATCCCAAGCTATCCATATCTATAACAAAGTAATGACCAAAATTATGCCAATAAAACAAATTCAAAGGCACTGGAAATAGAAGAACGTAGCTCAACTCAATATGTATCGCAACTCAGCCAAATACCTTTCAATCTTGCAAGACAAATTAGTCGGATTCTCGCGGATTCACTCATGCACTCATAAGGGGTAAGTTATATGTAAGATGGAAAGAATAAAGACACTCACTCAACTTATGAAACATGCATGCATTCTAATATGATAAAAATTTCTCCAACTAATACGCATTCACAACAAGATAAAAGTACATGTGTCAAGGATAATAGGGTGGCTAATGGGTAAATGGTATAAAAGTGGTTTGTGCCAAGGCATGTATGGAAATGTGAGGCTAAGACGGTAGTCGCAACGCTAAACCAAAACCAAATCTATGATAAGCATAAATCATCCCAACTAGAGAAATCATCTCAACTTTGACAACACATGAGAGACTATGAATCACTCTCCAAAAATGCACTAGACTCTAGCAAATCACCTTATAATCTCTTAACAAAACCGAATGAAGCAATTTTTTTCTTTTTCTTTTCTTTCTTTTTCGACATCTTTTTATTCTTTTCTTATTCTTTTTTTTCGGTCTTTTTTTTCTTTTTTTCCACGACACTTCCTTAGGTTTAGGAATAGGAAGTTAAAGCAGATCATATCATAACAAGAATGAAAATGATACATAACTGGTATCTCGTCTTCAAACTGCATCTGCTTAAACAGGCCGAGCTGAGTAGCTGCTCGTTCTAGGAGTTCTTTGGTGTGTTCATGCTTTTCGTATGTTACGCCTACTTGTACTGCACCAGGACGAACTATATTGATCATCGCTTATTAGAAAGTATCACCGCTTATTACTCTGTATTGATCGCCGCTTATGCCTCATATAGCTATAGCTTAGTTGGTTGACTGACTACGCTCTCGAGTTAGCTTATTTTGAATTAAATTTACCTATCATACTTTAGGAAATAGATACAACATTCAGGCTCACCTCATCCAATCTGCTTCCCTGTAGATTGGTAATATATAACACAATAGTTAGCATAGAAAGTCACAAAACAATTATTTTCATTAATCAATTTATATATAGAAATTATATTTCTATTAATAGATGGGACGTATAACACATCTTTGAGCACTAAAGTCTTAGTTAGCACAACTCACCCTCGTTCCTCAGAAATTTCAATCGTTCCGTTTGGTAAGTGAAGTGGAAAAGGGGTATCAAACCATTTATCCTGAAGGAGTTCACGTATACATGCCATATGATGGCTCGCGCCAGTATCAAGTATCCAATTAACGACATGAGGTTTTTTATTCATACCTGATCGTCGTTTAGGATTACCTCTTGGTAAGAGACTGATTCCAACTTCTACCGCTTCTGGGATCAAATCGTTCTTTAGCTCAACATCCAAGTACTTTAGCAATTCCACATAACTTTTAGAGGTTGCAATAGCGAGTAGTAAAGTGTTCCCATAGCCATAACCACACATCATATTCAAATGAGCGTTATTATTAGATCAAAGGTGTCCACCCCCCTTCTTATGACAATTTATAATCGTTTTATGCTCATTTATAGTTTACTTCTAATTTTTTTTTTTTTGACAGCTGTAAATAAAGATTTCACAGTTTAATGGCCTGCTTAGCTAAGCTATGCGCGAGGCCATTTAAATGTCTTGGAAGAAAACTAAAGCATAAACAATGAAAAAAGCTAAAAGCGCTCCGAATGTCCTCTAAGATCCCTTCAATCATATGGCTACCTCTGTCAACCTCAGCTATTTGATTGATAAGTTGCAAGCAATCCGATGAGATGTCCAGATGATAAATCCGCTCCTCTCGTGCCCAATCCACGATATCACGGACGCCCAACGCTTCAGCTTGCAGCGGTGATTCTGCCCTGATACGCACTTGCCTTCGACCCAGTTCCTGCCCCGTGTCATCATACGCAACCCACCCGAAGGCCGCTGACACGGCTATCGCAACCCTATCAAAGATAAAACCTAACGGTCTCAACTAAAATGTAGCAGAGGCAGTCGAGTATCGAATCCACAGGGAGGTAATGTAATTATAGCTGTCTAATTCTAATCCTATGGTAACAATTGGGGGTTGGTTGAAATTTGATTCTAAACTACGAGGTTTGAAGGGAAGAGAAATAAAATAAAGAGCAGTAAAAGCAATAAAATACGATTGAAACTATCAAGAAGAGAGGGACATGTCGGGATTTCGGTTCACTACGGTGGTCCAATAACTCAGATGTAAATGATTCAGACGAACTAATGTGAGACGGATGTTAAAAGGTCCTTTCGGTCCACTTTCTATCCTAAAATACCACTAACTTAACTTTCGTCCTCATTAGGGTAGTCTACTGTTTATAGCAGGCCTGTTTAGTCCAATCTTTCGATCCAGGATTAATTTTAGCCAGATTAAAGGTTGACATAGAAGCGTGCACTCAACTAGATCGGGAATTACAGTTAAATTGCTATAGTGACAGAGTCTCGTGATTAACTCGTCTGATTCATCTACTAAATCGTCATCTTTCTACCGCAGATTCCCTAATCCCAACATGAAGGGAGTTTAGCTACTCATATCGGTGATTAAACTAACAGCAGACAATTTCTCAGCAGTGAACATTATAAATAAACTAAAACTCGCAATAATGAAAATTAGGGCAATGGAAATAAGAACACAAACAAGAAATTAAAGCAACAAAATGATTATTATTAATGAAGGAAGAGAAGGAATTACAATCAATGCGAATCCGGCGTAAAGAACAACTGAATCCGAGCAATAATAACCCCAAAGTAAAGTAACAGTGAAGAAGAATAAAAGTAACGTAGTAAAGGTTTTCTACTGTCAAAGATAGAGTAAAAGTATGATAAAAGATAGAGTCAAAGTATGATAAAAGATGATCCTTAACCTAGTTAACATAGGTTTAAATAGAAAAGAAACTAAAGCTTGCGGAATAAAACATCACACGGACTGATTAAAAGCCCATAATGACGAAACCACTCGATCGAGTGGATTAAAACCACTCGATCGACCAACTCTCCAGCAAAAGTTACTCGATCGACCAAGAAGTCACTCGATCGAGTAGATGGTCCTTGTGCAGCTTAGTGATCGAGTGAAATGTTACTCGATCGACCATCGTAGATATATGAAAACCACTCGATCGAGTGACAGAGGGTGTGAAAACCACTCGATCGAGTGACTAGACTTCATTTCACTCACGTCTGCGTCTAGGTACCTCGTAACCGTGCCACGACGCTTCCAAATGCGACCTCACTCGGGACAATCCCGTCTCCTCTAAATGCATGCAAAAAGGACGAAAAGGAGTATGGTTCCACTACTTTCGCGATCATTCCTACAAAAAGGACAAAATACACCAAAGTAGCCAATTCGGGGCAAAATACTATAAAAACAGTATAGAAATGCATAGAAATACGTGCTGAAATAGGCCAAAAAGACTATACATTAGGCACGTATCAAATCTCCCCAAACCAAACCTTTACTCGCCCTCGAGTAAACTCAAAACTAAACTAATGGAACGGAAATGATAACTCAGAGCTAGCTTAACTTGTCTACTTGAACCAATTTAATGCAACAAAAATCAACAGTTAGAGCCAAGCAGTCAATACGCAAACGAATTATAAACTGTTCAGAAATAAAGCTGACCTATCGACCTTGCAAGACCAACAAAACTGGACTCTCTCGTGGTCACTCTTGTATCATGAAGCAAAGGGCGAATGTTATATGTAAAAGAGAGAAGAAAAGACAGTCACTCACCTAACTGCGACCTACATAGCATGCATGCAACAAAAATGAAAGACAATTCAAGTACTAATGCACAAATTCCAACCGATAATGTCCGTCACAGCCGAGAGTTTGCAAATAATATGGGAATAGTGAGGTTCAGGTGAGAAAAGGCAAAACAAGTTATGGAAATGTGGAGGTAAAAGCGTCAAGCTAGTTCCTAACAGGACCATAGTGAAACCATCCGGATCTCAACTGACTGAAAAACTAAGTACAAGTGCCCTTCATTTGGCACAAAACTCACTAGACTCAAAGCACAATCTCCTCAAAAAATATGGGATAGAACGGAGGAGTCAGACGGTGACGAACTTTCCTTTTTTAGACACCGTCTGAAGACTAACTGAAACAAACAACCCTTTTCGATTGTACGTCTTCGAACATCTTCTCAACTCTTTTTTCTTTTCTTTCTTTCGTTCCAGCCTTCTCTTTTTCATTTTTCAAATTTTTTTTTTCTTTTTTTTTTTTGATTTCTCACGTTTTTTCTCCTTTTTTCCAATACTTTTTTCTTTCCTCCTTCCTTAATACAAACACCAAATCCAAACAAGAATTACGGACCAAACTGCAGTGGAAAACATACCACAAAAGAACATACTAACTAGCTTGACTAGGCAGGCTTAGTTTGGAATGTAGCTAATGGGTCAAAAAGGCAAGTTTTGGCTAATGTGGAGCTAAATGGGTGAAAGATATAAAGAAAGGGGAATTTGCAAGACCCTCCCTGCATGTGACACCAACCACGAACCCGAATATGTGCATTTGACAAGAAATTGAATGTCATAAATGTGCAAATGAGATGAACATGCTATGCAAGGAGTACTACTCTCAAAATTCCTAATGAACTGGTCATGAATGGCACCAGTTATGGCTCTAAAAACTCAGAATTTTTAAGTAGTTTGCCAATTTATAGGTCAAGTCTAAACAGTCAGCTTATATTTGAACAGAAATTCGTAGATTATGCGTATGACAAAGCTAAAAAACTATCAATAAAGTGCAAGGCTTAAGTAAATTGACAAGTTATAGTGCAATTTCATCACGGAAATCTACCGTTCCGACTCAACCTATATGCAAAAGTAAACGTGAAATTTTTTTGAATTTTTGACATTTTTTGATTTTTTTTTTGATTTTTTAAAGAAATAAAACAATGCAAGGCTGAAAAATAAACGTGAATGCAAAACAAATGCAAATGTAGACTCAAAAGGATGCAATACCCTCCCCAAACCAAAACGGACAACGCCCTCGTTGTCCTCCAGCATACACCAGCAGAAATATAGGGAACGGGAATGTACAACCAACAAAATAAAAATAACGGAGACAAAATAAAAAGAGTAAGAGGTACATACAAAAAACAAACTTCCCCAAACCAGCCAGAAAACTGGGGAAGTGAGTAGACCAGTAGCTACTCGTCGTCGTCGTCGTCGTCGCCATCTCCATCTCCCTCCCCCCGGTACAACGGGTATCTCTCCTCCTCTCTCCTCTCCCGCTCCTCAGCGCGAGCTCTCTCCACCGCCACCTCTCGGGTCCTCGCTCTCCTCCTCGTCCTCGACACCGGGTACCCTCAGCTGGGAACCGGAAGAAGGAAGGGTGTGGCCAACCCTCGGGGTTCGGTCTGTGTCTCCGCAAGTGGTACTCGTACAGAGGGTGTAGTGTCAAAGCTAAGTCCCTCTCTATACGAACTTGACGCTCTGCAAGCTCAATCAACAGACCGTAAACTGCGCCCCCTTGGTCCTGGACCGTGGGCGCTACAAAGGGAGGAGGTAGTCTAAAAGTAGCCGGAAAGACCGGCTCAGTCTGAGTCTGGTCAGTGGGAGGTGGGGCAGGAGTAGGAGTAGGAGTAACAGTGGGAGTAGGGGTCGGGTCGGAAGTAGCCGTGGAAGGCTGGGTACTCCCTGCAGGTGTAGACCCCTCTCCAGTCTCAACTCGCCGCTTCTTGGCGGCTGGTGCATCAGTAGGTGGTCGAGGCTGGAGTGGAAGGTAAAGTAGAGGCAAGGCAGGCAGACGGTGGCCCTTTACCACCGTAGGTAAGGGCTCAAGACGGGGAGACTGTCGCAGGGTAAGTCGACAGACAAGCAGCCGTCAATCTTCCAAGTCTTGTGGTCTGGGGTCAGCCAATGCTGAGAGAGCATGGCATCCAGACTCAGTAACCTCTCTCCCGTGAGGTACTATAGGTCACGTGGCCAGGTGGGGAAAAGGCGATGGGCAAGAATTGTGGCTATGCCACCGCAGGCAATGGTTCCCGTCTCCTTCTTTCCCTGGTCGTGGAGGTACTGGGCGGTGAGGTAGGCAATGTTGAAGGTAAAAGGACCCTCACAGTCGACATTCAGGTAACCGCCCAGGATGGAGAGCTCGCGGTTCGTGATGTTATTCGGCTCCTTTCGGCCGAAAATAGAGCTCCCCATGAGTCAGAGAAAACAACGGACGGGGGGATGGTGGACCTGGTGGAGCTTTCGCTCCTGAAAACGGGTCTGGGCCAAGCACCGCCAAACCTGTTTGTAAACCTTCCTAGAATCTGACGTCACGCCCGAGGAGGTAAGGTCTAGCAACCTACCAAACTCTGCCAGAGGCATCTGAAAGGTCCGGTTAAATAACCGGAAGGACACTGAACGACTGTCGGGGTCGGTCTTATGTGCGTCTGGGGAGAAGGTGAACGAGCTGAGAAACTCGAGACTCAGCTCTAAGAAGGTGTGGCCCCTCATGGTAATGAGGCCAGGCATCCCCGTGACCCGTAATAAATCACACACTGACTCGTAAATGCCAAGTTTCTCTAATGCCACTTTGTCTAAAAAACGGGAAGGCATGTGCTCACACTTCAGCAGGTTATAAAATTTATCGCGATGTAAAGCATTGACGAATAATACCTGCGGGTAGTCCGAATGAGAGTCGAGGGAAGTGTCCCCTCGGACTGTAACTGTCTCAGAAGTGGACGGAGCAGCAGCTGAAGCTGAAGTAGAAGTAGAAGCAGAAGCTGCGGAAGGGCTAGGTCTTTGAAGCGAAGTGACGAGCCGGTGTAGCTCGACCGCCTACGACCCCGCCTCCGTCTCTCGAACGCAAGGCAGCCCCTCTCTCGACCGTGTAAGGAACCAAAGCGGCTCAAGGCACTGAGGTCACTGGTGAGTGTGCCACAGTGTAGAAGTGGTGGCGAAGTGGTGGCTGGAGTAGCCGAATCGAGCTCCCACCGAGCTAGGCTGGAGCGTAAACTGTCCCTGCAGCAGAAACAAGGAAAATAGGAGCTGCAGTGGTGACTAGGGCAGAGGTGGTGGCGACAGCAGGGGCCACGGACTCGCTCAAAGACAGGCTGGAGGAAGTACTGGTGGAGGGCAAGGAACTAGTATCCATCGTGTCCTATTCATTTCCACTCGATCGAGTGGTTTTGAATCACTCGATCGAGGGCTTTTATGGTCCAGCAGCTTGGTCGAGTAGAATTTCTACTCGATCGACCAATCCCTCCTTTTGCTTCACTCGATCGAGTAGATAAACAGCTCGATCGACCAAATTTCCACTCGATCGAGTACAAAAAGTACTCGATCGAGGACTTCCTCTAGTAGACACTTGAATTTTCGTCTTTTCTTCCTCGGAATGCGTAAGACTTCCCCAAACCTGCATAAGAACACATCCAAAAAATTCCCAAAATACCAAATACGCAAAAACACAGTCTATAGTCTTACGTCTATTTTAAAAATTGTCTAAGCTAATTGTCCTAATTAAAACGCAATAAAACAAATTCAAAAGAAATTCAAAAATTGTCTATTACAAGGTGTTACACGGGGCATTTCCCCGTTTAATTCCCATCAAATTTCAGTAGCCCCTTCGTGGGCTTTCTGACGGGAGGACGTCACCTCGAACGTTGATGTCCTCTTCATCTTCCATGAGCATGAATTATCACTTGAAACGGGAGGAGGAGAGTAGCTCGCATCCACGTAGGCGTCAGCTTTCCTCGTCCTTGCTCCTCTATCACCGTCTTTGGCATCCTTTCTTCCAATTTGATTGATAATGGCTGCACCATGTCCCCTGACAGCCCCTTCTTTGCTTTCGTCTCAGACTGCAGAAGGAAAACAGACGAACTTTCCTCCTTTTTGCTCTCAATCTGAGGCGGAGGGTCAACAATAGCGGCACAATTCTCCAAACTTTCATTTGGAGTGTCAATAATAGGAATAATAGAAGAGAGAGCATTGCAAGGCTGGGCTTGCATGGGAGCTCTCCTAACTTGGATCGTGAAAAATCAACTCCTCGTCCCCCACCCGAAAGGTCAAAGTCTTCCCCGACGCGTATAATCGCACAGGCGGTGGATAGAAATGGTCTCCCTAAAATAATAGGGGTGTGTGCATCTTCGGGGATGTCTAAGACAACAAAATTGACGGGAATAAAGAACTTCCCGATCTGAACAGGTACGTCTTCTACTATACCTAGTGGCCGTGATAAACTACGGTCGGCCATCTGGACGGTCATGTTGGTGCAACTCAGTTTTGTCAAACCAAGTCTCTTAGCCAGAGACAAAGGTAAGACACTTACGCTAGCGCCTAAATCGCATAGCGCATTATCAATCAATTGCATACCGATATGACACGGAATTGAAAAACTACCCGGTCCGATTGCTTAGGGGTAACTTATTTTGAAATAGGGTGACCCCACCTCGATCAAAGCTACGGTCTTCTCACATTAATAGTCCTCTTACGTGCTAAAATTTCCTTCATAAACTTTAAATAAGAGGGTACCTTAGTCAAAGACAATTCGAATGAACGGCACGCTGACTTCCAAGCTCTTCAAAAGTTCGACAAATTTGCCAAACTGTTGATTCACTTTGGTATTCTGCAGCCGCCTCGGGAAGGGAACCGTGATTGGTATCTCGAGTCCCTTGTTTCTCTCTTCCAGAGTGTCTTCCGGAGCAAGTTCAGTATCCTTTGGACGCTTCTTACCTCTCGAACGAGGTCTTTCTGGTGATTTCTCGCTTAAACGAGCACTAGCAGGCTCTTGAATAAGCTTCCCGTCATCAATACCACTCGATCGACCAAGTTCCTCACTCGATCGAGCTGTTTCTTCATCATTGTCAGTCGATCGAGTAACATTTCCACTCGATCGACCAACTGCACTTTCCTGTTCACTCGATCGAGCAGGAAAACCGCTCGATCGACCTGTTTCTTCACCATTTCCACTCGATCGATGGCCGGTTTTCAGTCGATCGAGTAATTCCTTTGTCGTGAGCCCTTTTTTCTCGACAGTACACTGTTCATCATCAGTTACAGCTTCCCTAGGGTCTGATTTCGACACTTCCGGTCCCTCATAAGAAAGACCGCTTCTCAATTCTATCAGATTTACCGTCTCATGTGGATTCTTCTCATTTTGAGTCGGTAATTGACCCGGCTTTCTCGAGGATTGATTCGCAGCAAGTTGGGAAACTTGAGTCTCAAGTGCCTTGAATGACGCATCCTTCTGTTGTAATTGCTTTGAAATGGACTGCATCATAGACTTTAACTCACTCATTTCACTCACCCCACTTGGAGATGATGCACCTTGATTAGGAGGGTTGAAAGAAGGAGGCTTCTGATAGCCCTGTTGATTCTTGTGTGGAGGAATATACGGCTGCTGGGTTGGAGGAGCAGTGGGATTGAGCACATTCTGATTGCTCCACCTCAAATTGGGATGGACGTTCGGCTCGTAATAAGTGTTCTTCTGCCTGTAATGTTGAAAGGCAGCGCATTGCTCAAAAGGACTGGGACAATGATCTGAGACATGCCCCTCTCCTCCACATCTTCTACAGACGAAAGGACCGTCCTCATCAGCATTAACCTGATACATCCCTCCTTTGGAAGCTCCTCCCAACTCATATTTATCAAATCTTGCGGTGAGAGCTTCAAGTGCAGCTACAGAAGAAGATTCAGCAGCTCTTCTTTGATTTCCTCTCGAGTTCCCATATTCAGCTTTATGGATGGCCAAATCATCTATGATCTTCCACCCCTTGGTTGCTCCCAAGTTTTTAGCAAATCGGCCATTGGCTGCAGCATCCAAAATAGCCCTCTGATCGTCATACAGTCCATTGTAAAAATGGTTGCACAAGCTCCATTTTTTGAAACCATGGTGCGGTATGGTTCGCACTCGCTTCTTAAATCGAACCCATGCCTCGTGAAAGTTCTCGTCAGGCCCTTGTTTAAAACTCGTTATCTGATCTCTAATGGCAATAGTCCTCGATGCAGAAAAGTACTTCTTATAGAATGCTAAAGCCAGTGAATTCCAGTCAGTTATATCGTGAGCAGCTCGGTCTAAATCCCTATACCACTCCCTCGCAGCATCGCGGAGTGAGAAGATAAACATGGTTTCTTTTATTTGATCCGCTGTCACTCCAGTGGGAAGGGGTATGGAGCAGCAGTAATCAATAAAGGTCTCCATATGCTGAGCTGCATCTTCAGTTGCAGCTCCCCCGAACTGATTTCTCTCGATCAAGCTGATATAAGCAGGTTTCGGTTCGAATTTTCTTGCCTCCCCTGGTAGTACAAATCCCTTATAAAGATCCTCAGCTGTCGGTTCAGAATGACTGGCAATGGTTGCTTCTTCGGCCATTTGTAGAAAGTCCGGAGAAGTAACTGTCTCAGTTGATGAATTGGAGACTGGAGATGAAGACGGATTTTCCTCGAAAAGCTCGTTCTCGTGAAAGCTTGACAGAGTACTCAACTCTTCCTCTGTCGGTAATACCCTTTGTGATCGCCTCAACTCGCGCAGAGATTTCTCAAGCTCAGGATTATAAGGTAATAATTCACCGCCCTGTGACCTGCGCATAAGAGGAAGCTACAAACATGATATAAGAATAGTCTAAGGAACGGGTGTTCCTTAAACTGAAAAAGGACTAAAATAAAACAACTAATAAATTGAACAATTGCCTCCCCGGCAACGGCGCCAAAATTTGACACGGCTATCGCAACCCTATCAAAGATAAAACCTAACGGTCTCAACTAAAATGTAGCAGAGGCAGTCGAGTATCGAATCCACAGGGAGGTAATGTAATTATAGCTGTCTAATTCTAATCCTATGGTAACAATTGGGGGTTGGTTGAAATTTGATTCTAAACTACGAGGTTTGAAGGGAAGAGAAATAAAATAAAGAGCAGTAAAAGCAATAAAATACGATTTAAATTATCAAGAAGAGAGGGACATGTCGGGATTTCGGTTCACTACGGTGGTCCAATAACTCAGCTGTAAATGATTCAGACGAACTAATGTGAGACGGATGTTAAAAGGTCCTTTCGGTCCACTTTCTATCCTAAAATACCACTAACTTAACTTTCGTCCTCATTAGGGTAGTCTACTGTTTATAGCAGGCCTGTTTAGTCCAATCTTTCGATCCAGGATTAATTTTAGCCAGGTTAAAGGTTGACATAGAAGCGTGCACTCAACTAGGTCGGGAATTACAGTTAAATTGCAATAGTGACAGAGTCTCATGATTAACTCGTCTGATTCATCTACTAAATCGTCATCTTTCTACCGCAGATTCCCTAATCCCAACATGAAGGGAATTTAGCTACTCATATCGGTGATTAAACTAACAGCAGACAATTTCTTAGCAGTGAACATTATAAATAAACTAAAACTCGCAATAATGAAAATTAGGGCAAAGGAAATAAGAACACAAACAAGAAATTAAAGCAACAAATGATTATTATTAATGAAGGAAGAGAAGGAATTACAATCAATGCGAATCCGGCGTAAAGAACAATTGAATCCGAGCAATAATAACCCCAAAGTAAAGTAACAGTGAAGAAGAATAAAAGTAACGTAGTAAAGGTTTTCTACTGTCAAAGATAGAGTAAAAGTATGATAAAAGATAGAGTCAAAGTATGATAAAAGATGATCCTTAACCTAGTTAACATAGGTTTAAATAGAAAAGAAACTAAAGCTTGCGGAATAAAACATCACACGGACTGATTAAAAGCCCATAATGACGAAACCACTCGATCGAGTGGATTAAAACCACTCGATCGACCAACTCTCCAGCAAAAGTTACTCGATCGACCAAGAAGTCACTCGATCGAGTAGATGGTCCTTGTGCAGCTTAGTGATCGAGTGAAATGTTACTCGATCGACCATCAGGGCATATGAAAACCACTCGATCGAGTGACAGTGGGTGTGAAAACCACTCGATCGAGTGACTAGACTTCATTTCACTCACGCCTGCGCGTCTAGGTACCTCGTAATCCGTACCAGACGCTTCCAAATGCGACACCTCACTGGGACAATCCCGTCTCCTCTAAATGCATGCAAAAAGGACGAAAAGGAGTATGGTTCCACTACTTTCGCGATCATTCCTACAAAAAGGACAAAATACACCAAAGTAGCCAATTCGGGGCAAAATACCATAAAAACAGTATAGAAATGCATAGAAATACGTGCTGAAATAGGCCAAAAAGACTATACATTAGGCACGTATCAGCCGCATCAAAGGTCCTGACCCAACTAGCATCCACTTTTACCCGTATCACAGCACATCCCGCCGGCTTACCTAGGATGTGCACAGGATAGCCATTGCGAATAGCCATAAGATCCCTTTGGGACGATCCGTCCTCCTCAATTCGCCTGTCACTCCGAGTCTGTTTTGAAGCCAGATCATTGCACAAGTTTACTTCTAATTGAAGACATCTTAAATCAGCATTTTGCTGAAAGAATTTTTTTTTTTGTAATTCTTTACATAAAGATTCCGAAAATAACGGGTCCCCCCTACACAAGCAAACTGTTGATAAAACTCCAAAATGGCATTTTCCTTTGATCCAATTTTTTTTTATCTTTAAGAAAGACAAGAAAATTTCCGGGTAAGAAACATTATCCAGAATTTCTTTTAGATTCGAACCCATAGCTGATGATAGAACTAGAATAGATATTTTCTGTTTCCTACTTACACGAGCCCATATCCTTGCTTTTCTGTCAATCTAGAATTCTGATCTTCCTCCCCAATCTTCATTAAATTTTCTTTCTTTTTCATTCTTTTAAACTTTTGTCTTTTTTTTAAGGTAAGGGACCGAGATTATATACTGCTGCAGAAGCGGAATCTAAGGGGTTGGTTGAAAGTTAAGGATAGCGTGATTGGCCGATTGGTTGGAAGGTAAGGATAACATGATTAACTGCTTTCAGGTCCCTTGCATGGGCCACAACTACTTGGGTAGAGACCGTTGAACTTGGACAGACCGAGGCTATAATATGGGCTTAGGCCTTTTGTTTTAATGGCTGTCATTTTCTGGGCTATTTATATAGATTAAGATCCTTTTCATGATTTCATATGAGGAGCCGCCTTGACAAAAGCAATCTTGAGAGGCAGAAACCCGTATAGTGTAATAGGCTAGGGGTGCTCCAAAAAATCCATTGAGAAAAGTACACCCACTATTAAAGACATCTTTAGGGATATACGGATATATAAAAAGTACACCACCACTTTTGTCTTGTCTGTCTTTAGGGATAAGAAAGCAAATAGAATAATCCAGTGATCAAGTTGCTCTGATGGGAAGGGAATAGATGCTAATCCATTAGGGATATATGTAAGATCATCCCATTATCTCGTGCCCATTACCTCGTGCGTCTGGAAGGCCCTACCTCGTATAAAACCTATTCTCGACTAAAGGAAAGGAGATAAGATATATTACTAAGAAATTAGGCACAAGAGCCAACCCCTTTTCTCACTAATAATGTTCTCTTACAATCAAAAATGAGAAAATATGCTCTTGGACACATGCATGCCCCTATCCCCCACCCCTTTAGTTTAGCCTATGCTTAGCTAGGTAAATAGGCTTGAAGTATCCAAGTAGCGCTAAAACGAAAAAGCGAACTATTGGAATTCTTGGGCTTAGCCTTTGAATTGCCCTGGATCAGTCCTATACTAGGTCACAATCAACCCATAACTAAAAAGAAAATAAAAAGATCGAAGTCGAGAAGCTCATCGCTCATGCTTCCAACTGGTGCTTTCAACCCCTGCCAAGAAAGTGTGCTTCGCTGACACGCACAATATCTTTGCCACCTTCCCGACTCGCGATCCCCAATGTGGCTTTCCTCACTTCGGTAAGTTACAAGGATGAATGCAAATAGCAAGGCGCTATGCCGCGTGAAGTGAGACTGGCTGCCCCAAGTTAAGTGCTTCCTTATTAATTATTATAAAATGATCTTGCTCAGTAGGAGGGATTTTCCCCTTCTGTGCAGCCTTCTTTTTTCTCTGAAAACAGGAACAAAGAAGCAAGCCAAGATCAATGGAGGGTCGCCCCAGTCAAAGATGGTAAGAAGGAGTAGCATCAATAACATTCATTGTATGTACGCCTCTCAGCGATCCACATGCATATGTAGCATGTTGTACCCGAGGGTTATTTGGGTTGTGCCTATTATTATCAACTACACCGTGGACAATAATCTTAGTCAGAGTCAAATTCCTTACCTTTCAACCCAAAGCTGAACATATCCGCACAGGTATTCTGTTTTTTGAGGATCCATTTTAGATAAATGCCCTCTTTTGATTAGCCAGAACATAAGAGATTAACACAATTGCTACAAAAATTTAAGTTACTACCCACATGACAATAAAAGTCCCAATCCCAACCAAAGTAGCAAAAATAGACATGAAACTCACGCAACTGCGACTGTCCCGATAAGGTAGGCAAATTCTAGATTGTAGTTATTACATGGAATATAAAACGGCTACAAGGGCTCAAATGGGCTAACAAAAGGGTAATGTATGGCTTATTTGAATGATAAGAACCGCCTTTCCTCATGTACTTAATCATATGAACGCGCAAAAATTAAGAAACTAATGTCACACTTATGCAGTTTGATATTACACATTCCACAAGGAGAACCACACTCTCAAGCCTAATTGACAAATGAGACCAGTTTATTGATGTTGCTGGCCTAGGAAGCTCTAAAGACCTCAGAAATTTAAGTGGTTTATCAACATAATATTGTCAAATTTACTTAGCATAAGGCATATTATTACGGTCAAGACTTGAGTTATGAGCTTTGTTTTCATGAATAACTAGTCAAAACAAAGTACATGGATAACTATATTGGGATTCAAATGCAAAAACAATGCAAATTATCATCATTGTTACTCAATTCACCAAGACTCGACCTAAAACAAATTAAAACATGTTTTTGGATTTTTGAATTTTTTGAATTTTTATGATTTTTTTTTAAACACACAACATAAATAAAAGCCTCCCCCAAACCTTAATGTCACAGTGTCCTCAATGTGACGCCTACAGCATAACAATCACACAACAAATCACCAGCAACCTAAAGGACACTAATAACAAACGGAATAGGGAGATAACTAACACCTAAATACAACAAAAGAAAGAACAAAGAAAGATATTACCAGATGTAAAGCAGAAGCTCCACCAAACCAGCTGCAAAGTGAGGGATGTAGTGACAAGCTGTCACTACTGCTCATCTCCATCATCATCATCATCATTACCATCACCATGGACGGTCTCATCAAACTCATCAATCTTCTTCAGCAAAGTATCTATCACTGGGTCAGCAACACGGCCAGCACGACCTCCACGTCAACCACCACATCGACCACGGCCTCTAGTACGGGCACCTCTAGATCCACCAGTTGTCCTAGAAGTAGAAGCTCCAAACTGACCACCATAAGAAGTAGAAGCCTCAATATGATCCCCAAAACCACCAACATGCATATCCGGTCGAATATGAGTGTAGAAAGGACGACCTAGAGCACCATAATCCCGACTAAACTGACTAAACTCTACTGGAGTAACACCATAAAGATGAAAGACCTGAATCTCATCCCTAGGAGTAGAGTAGTAACTCGGTGCAGTGCCAGTGTACTGACGCCCCTCACTCAAACTAGTAGCCTCCAGCTGCTCCCACAACCGCCCGTTAGTCAAGGCAGTGTTTATCCCTTTATGTATCCTCACCCCCTCTCAACAATTGGGTAAAAATGGTAACCATAATGTGAAGGAGGTGCAAAAGAAGGATCAGCAGGCTGTGCCTGAAAAGAGCCAGGTAAGTGAGTAGGTGGTGCTCGGTGTGGTCTGCAGCTCCCGCCTGTGGTGGTGGTAGTAGTGTTAGAAGAAGGCAAGGCAACTAACAAACTCTCTGGAATCAAGTAAGTACGGGGAGGAGGGCGAATAACAGACTCATTCTCTTCAAGAGCAGAAATAGGTGGTAGCTTAGCATTTGGCAACCTCATCCATAGATCATCCCTCACCCTCTAGTAGTGTTCTATGCCACCAATGATATTGATATAACTGACACTATATCTCAAATAATCATCATCCATCAATGACTCATAGTCAAACATTGGCTCATAAGGAGCCTCACCCTGAAAGTTACATAACCGACGAGCAAATCTAGTAATGATAGCTCCACAATCCAAATCAGCATGTTTCCCTGTCATCCTTTCAAGAGCACTACCAATAAGAGCAGGAGAACTAAATTGGAACGGGGCCTCCTGAAAAGGGTTTAAATGTAACACCCCCATACTCCAAGTG
Source organism: Silene latifolia (assembly GCF_048544455.1). Lineage (NCBI taxonomy): Eukaryota > Viridiplantae > Streptophyta > Magnoliopsida > Caryophyllales > Caryophyllaceae > Silene > Silene latifolia. The sequence continues at coordinate 72,313,115 of NC_133537.1, read as the reverse complement.
CCTTACAAGGACCACTTAAAGCATGAGAATGCTACCATCTCGGTTACCTGAGGCAATGCATATCAAATAGACCATAAAAGAACGTACTTTAATAAATAAGTTTAAGTGATTACATAACAAAACCAACTGTAAAGTAAAGTACAACTGTTCTACAACCAAACTACAACTGAAGTAACAAAAGTATAAAGACAACACAAATGAAGACTACTATCGACTCGTGGTAACTCCATCCCAGCTAATCCCGCACGCATCCATAGTATACCTGCTAGACAACTGCTCACCACCCCCGAATTGATAACCACAGTTTTTAAAACATTTAAACGGGGTCAGTACTGATTACACAAAACAAACAGCTGCAATAAAACAATACCACAACCAATTCAATCAACCCAAACTTCATCACATCACCACACACCTGACTACACACTAAAGTGTGTAGCCCTTCCAGATTACCCATCGCAACAGGTAATCCTCGCCGCCAGTGGGGGACCGCAGCCGTTCCCACCTAAGCCCCGCTCATCTCATCCGAGCGATAAACTCATGTTCATTAATGTGCACATCCCTTCTGTGGCGGGTTCCACAGAAGGCGAATCAAGGGCGTGAAGCCACTCCCGCAAGTGACGCACCCCGAAAATCACAGACAATTATACAACAATCACCTTACACAATCAACAATTACCAAAAACCAATTCCAATACGATAATTAATCAATCAACAACAATCAATTACCAACACAACCATGTAACCAATACTGAGTAGGGAAACCCTACCTGGAATAGCAATCACCACAGACGATCTAGCAGCTAATCAGAATCTCTCCTCTACGAATCCTCCTCCTATAACATGCACATATACAATTACCAACTACACATCCCAAAACACCCAAAAACCCCCAACATTACCCAATTAGGGTTTTAATGAAACTCAACCAAATGCTATAAAAATTATACAAGGAACTTACCCTTCACACGACGATCACAACGGTATAACGAACAAGATGATCCGACGAACCTAGCCTTGTGTAACACCCCCATATACCAAGGAGCCTTAACAAGACCTTCCCTAGCATATAAAGGCGTTACCATCTCGGTTGCCCGAGGAAAGCAATCATCAAAAGTCGATAAAAGGACATTTATAATTTATTACAAGTGATTAGACCAAAACTACTGATACAAAGATACAACACAACATCATTATGTGAACTATCTTTGACGTAACTTGTAAAAGACCCATTCCTGCCAAGACTCCAGCTAACTTCCAAGACATCACCTGTAAGACCGACTGCTCACCATAAGGGATCACGGCAGACACAACAGAAGCAAACAAGAAACAACCACACAAGGTCACTAACTGAAGTAGGACACAACATCAACAGCCAACATACTACAGACACAACCAAGCACACACACAAGCCACAACTACTCCACCCAATCACCATCATCGAATGTCCACTGGACCAGCCCTGCCAGTGGGGGACCGCAACCGTACCCATCAAATCCCTGCTCATCATACCGAGAGATAAACCTATGACCATTAATGTGCACATCCCCTTCTGTTGCGGGTTCCACAGAGGGCGAATCAAGGGCGTGAAGCCACTCCCGCAAGTGACTCCACTCAGCCAGGGACGCGCCCCGAATATCACAGACAGCTATACAACAATCACAAACACGTCAATCGAGACAACACAACACCCACCGATTATCACAACCTATCAATCACACCGACACAACATTAACCAACTCACATCAAAAGACACACTAGACAACCAACAGTACTGAGTAGGCGAACCTACCTTTAGCCAACCGCAACGATGCCTCGTTCAATCACATGACATCAACCAAGCAAGCAATACACCTATAAAAACAGTACAAACACCTATTACTATCACTACAACCCTACAAGAAACACCAACGACAAAGATGACGATGATGACATACCTACGCATAGCATACCGGCGTCAAGACCGCTACCCGACTCAAGCAACCTATTCCCAAGGCACAAGCATCCTCAAAGGCTCCAATGGAAGAGGTTATGGTGAAGGGAAAGAAAAAAGGCGACATCTAGGTTCGGAGGAAGGAGGCGGAAATGATTTACGATTATACCGAAACACGATTATAAATCCCCGCTGAAAAGACGCTACTCGATCGAGTAACTAACTTACTCGATCAAGTGACCCCTACTTGATCGAGTACTCAAGCTACTCGATCGAGTAGCCTCGACTAGATCGAGTACCACTCATCCAAAGCTTATCATGACACAAGACATCTCCTGTACGATTTCCCAAAGACTACAACAGGCCGCTAAGGTCGGTCAACGTCAGTCAACGGGTCCCTAAAAGGACGGGTATTACAGTCTTCCCCCCTTAAAAAGAACTTCGTCCCCGAAGTTCGACTCATCCTCCCCCGAACCACACGATAAGAAACCAAGGTCGACACCATCGTTTACCCGACATAGGTCAACAAAACCATTTAGAAATATTATCCCACTACGTATGTCTATCAAACATCATCATCGTCAACCACCTAACACACGTCACACACTCAGACCTCAACGAACTACTAACTTCCTTTTTGAATTACTGAACGCATACCATACATCGACACGCTCAACTCAACTATCACTTATACTGCTACATTGAATTACTCAGACATGCATCAACACAACTACGAGACCATACTTTCATTCATCACCGGTCAACAATTTCCACTTACAAAACACACAACCCAACAGATTTATCACAAGTTCACCATAATACACGTTTCATTATACTCGTTTATCCTGAACTTACAACACCATTCCGCTAAAATCATTGAAGTCTCATGTCATTATAGCGAATATTACCAAAATAAAGTATACAACATGCTATATCATTTAATAATTATTATAAATCCTTACTCAAATGTACTACAACCACTGTGGAGCAATTATTCACATACTTTAAAATACCACAAAATACCGTAACATTGTTATAATTATATCATTTTTCTTTTGCGACATTACTCTTCCCCTCTTAAAGGAACTTCGCCCCCGAAGTTCACCATCAAACCACTTCCCTGTCCCTCAGACCGACACAAATGACACTACTTTGACATTACGCATAAGCCACCAAAACAACATTGATTTACATGAACATTACTTACTAACGGACATTATGTGATTACAACTCATACAAATGTAAACCACTGAAATTACGGACTACATCACGGTTTTATACATTGTGACAAACTAGCAGCAACCCAATCATTATATATTATACAACCATACTGAACAAGTGAGAATATTATAAACATAGTATTCGATTAAACCACAACAGATGATACCCGCATGAAGATTACAAGGTAACACAAATACCGTTAAAACCGCGTGAAGTGATCAAAATCCATATCCGACCCATGACAGAAACAACACTCTCTTGACAGTACTTAACCATGATTCGCAAGACAGAGACGTATATATATATATATATATATATATATATATATATATATATATATATATATATATATATATATATATATATATATATATATATATATATATATATATATGTATATATATACAAATATGAACTTAAACAACATCACTTGCATGCCAAGTTCCCTCAACAATATGTTTTATTGTCCTGACGCACCTATATCGCATAAAATTTCACTCATAACTCAACCACAAGCCAATACATGATCAACGGTGAAGCTAAAACATGTTACTAAACACCTACAACCATGACTAATATAGAAACATCCAAAAATATGAGCATTCAAACAATTTAAATCTTGAAATGTGCCTGTAACAGTGACGCTCGATCGAGTTGGCTCTACTCGATCGAGTCCATTAGCTACTCGATCGAGTAGCCAGAGATCAGAATACCCCTCCAGACGACACACCTGCAGCTACTCGATCGAGTGAGGGGCACTCGATCGAGTTGCCACAAGTCAAAAATTGCCCAGGACTCAAAACACAAGATATATAATCACATAAATATGAGTCGGGATGCTAACCCGACCCACAAATCCTGTAAAACAAGTCCAGAAGTACACAAGTACGGCCTTATGGCCACCGATACAAGCCAAGTTCGAAAAAGTATCAACCAAAACAAAGTAATATCCATCATAAACTATAAACATAAAAGAAGGAAATGGAGTATCATCACTCCTGCTGCTGCTCATCCATCACTGCATCCTCATCACCACCGCCACCCGAAGTGCCTGCTCCCGACGCACCAAGACCCGCATCACCACCAGCTCCAGCATCTTCTCTCACATGCCAAGGGGTCAAACCACCATAGGGGTACGACTGAGGCTCTGCCCAATTCGACATGCCCACACCAAAAGAGTGGAAAACTTTACTACTGTCCCCGAATCCCCTCCACCAAACTGGCTGAGGTCCCGTGGTCCCTATACCCTGAACATAAGTCATCTCATGTAGGTTCCGGAGTGTCAAAGTAGAAGACACTCTCTCGGCAAGGTAGCTCTCACGCATCTCCGGGCTATAAAAAGGAGGGTAACCAGGGAACTGATACTGTGGTGGCGCTGGCTGCTCTGGCTGAGTCTCAGCCATCCTCTCCCGCACTCGACGTGGCCCTCTCCCCACTCTAGGTCGGTCCTCCTCCGCTTCCACATTCTCCCCTTTCCTTGGCTAGGGCATAACCTGAAGAATCTCTGGGTCAATGAGGTACGTCTGCCTCGCAGGACACCCCTCCCCCTCCTCATCCTCGTCAGAGTCGGCAGATACCACTGCCGCGGGTAAAGGCTCTGTCACTGGGAGGTGCTCTGGGGCTGGTATCTGCATCCAACTCATACCCCACACCCTCCATGCCAAACTACCATCCCCCAAGGTTCTCAACCATTTCTGGTCGAGGAAATAGTCGCGGTCCAAGGTAGGCACTGTGGGGGTCAAAGGAGTATAGACCGAGGAAGCCTCGAAGGATGTCAGTCTCTCTGCCAACCGAGTGGCAATGGCCCCACAACTCAGGAAGCGGGTGTCGGAAGAAGCCATGAGTGCTAAGCTGGCACACACCATGGCAGGGGAACTAAACGTCACTCTCTGAGACCGCTCGGGGTTAATGTACGCCATCAACAACATCAGCTCATGTGAGCTCAAATTACTCACATCCTTTCTCTCGTGAAGAAGACATGTCATAGCACGGAGGAAGATCTTCAAAGTGACATGTTGAACATCATTAATCAACATGTTACTTGAAGTAAGAGCTGGTTTCCCAGTAAGACAAGGCATAAGACTACTAACCCCACACTCCGATGGTATGTCCCGAAGAGCTCCCTTGGCGGGTTTAGCAAGGCCAAGGTGAGAAGCAAACAGGTCCATGGCCAAGACAAAGCTGGTGTTCATGAGGCGGAACTCCACAGTTTGTTCCACCGCCTCGTATTTAAACGAGCTCATGAACTCAAGAGTCAAAAAGGCATAGGAGTGCTTACGGAGGTGATACAACCCAGTCATCCCCAAAGTCTCGAAAATATGCCTAACGTCGGTCTCAATCCCCAAGTCAGTCAGAAGGGTCGTGTCTATACAGTGGGTGGGTCTCATCTTACGGCTCTGCAAAGCCACAAACTTCTTCCTTTTTAAGAAATCCACAAAGACTATAGACGGGTATTCGGGTAAAGCCGGAACTACCGGTCCACTCCCCTCTCCTACCTCGGGCTCAGAAGCCTTCCCTCTCTTGCTCTGTCGGGTTCCCACTGTTGGTCTCGTCATCTGTTTCAACATATAACTTAAATATACCACCATATATATATGAAAAACATACAAGGCAGTTCATGTATGATCATAAAAAGAAGCAACTAGGTACACACTATCACCAACAATTCAAAAATTTTAAGTAAAATTCTCAATTATAGTCATCAGACGGTCTCTACAGCTGTAAATGTTTTGACATATTTAGCATGAATTAACATAACCACTACTATTTTTAGGACTCAACCCTTCAAAACATCCTCATATATAAACCAATTTCACAACAACATGAGACGAATTCCAGTTTGGGGCACTTTTAAGACGGAGTTTTAAGGCAAATGTTTTAGTGAAAATCACAAAAATCAACCCTAAACATGATATATATGACATAGATTACCCAATTTTAATCCTTTTACACACAAAAGACAACCAAAAATCAATCCAAATTTCCAAACCCTAGAAAAGTCGAGTCACTTAAACCCCTATGTTGATTCGATTTTTGCATAACTATCAACAATAATCATCAAAGGAAAGCATCTAGATGATATTGCAACAATTAGAAACAAGATTTAATTCATATAAATCAATTTTCCAACATCTTATATGTGTCTAACTAATTAAAACATCAAAATAGGATAAACATTCATACCTTAACTGATTAACAAGTAAGAAGGAACAAATTAAGCAAAGAAATCACCAAATCCAAGCACCAAACCAACAAGAATCAAAGTATTTGAGAGAGATTAGGAATTAGGGTTTGCGAAATAGAATAAAGAATAAGAAGAAAGAACAAAAGAAAAGGGTATATGAACCCGCAATTCCCCGGGTACTGTAGCACTTACTCGATCGAGTAAGTACGTTACTCGATCGAGTGGCCTCCACTCGATCGAGTTGGAGCTACTCGGTCGAATTTTCGTAGGAAATTCCAAGTTTCTCGACGTTATAACTTCCTAACTAGATCAAATGAGGTCAACTCGGTCTAGTAGGCACTCATACTCAATCAAGTAAGGTTAGGTATAAGATCGAATATATATATATATATATATATATATATATATATATATATATATATATATATATATATATATATATATATATATATATATAAGGTTAACTAAAGATTCTCTGCAAAACAGCAACGCGTGTCGATTCCAAAAATGGATTCGAATATCGGCACTGGTTAATGTATTCATTCACTTCGTATCACTACTACACAAGTATAACTGATGTGAATACGGTACGGTGTCTTTAACGAAAATTCTACGGGAAAATTACCGTATCACGGATTGCAAAAAAATAAAAAAAAACAGTGGGAATAAGCTTGAGGCTCACGGTCAAGCATGGGAAAGAGGGAGAAGAAGATTAATGCATCATCATTTAATCTCTTTTTTAGTTATTTGTATTTGATTCTAGTATTTTTTTATAGTATGTTTTTCCCATAAAAATTAAATAAGCTTGTAGAAAAACTAGGATAGATTAATTAGCATTTTAATTAAGGGTCCAAAACACCACCAAAACCCCCTTGGGTGTGCCGTGTGGTGTAGGCTATATATAACCTCTTTGGTGTAATTTTTATGATATGTTGTTTTGATAAAAATTGAGTTGAATCTCTAAAATCTTGTCTCGGTTATTTGTGTCGTTACACAAGTGCTTTGGCTTAAGAGGTCGAAACGAGTATTTCGAACCTTGCTTAAACGAGGGACGTGCTCCTTAGTTTGAGTCGAGTTATTCGACGAGTATCGGATAATTCAATCATTGGCGTGGTTATAGGTCTAACCGCGACAAATATCCCTTTCTTTTCCCTCATTTTCGAAAAAGCTAAAAAAATACAAAATTCAAAATGTCGAGTCAAAATCACGAGTCTTCCGCTTCCGCTAAATTCACATCAATAACGTATCAATCCAACCAATACATTATTTCATTCAACTCTTCATTTTTATTCCATGACGACCATTACGCAACCAAATGATTAAACGTTCAACTTTCTCATGCATACTCTTAACACATTCCTTTTGTTTATAAGCATACATTACAACTACAACAAAATAACCTTTAAGCACATCACTCTAATCTTTCATATAACACTCAACCCTTCTTTAACATTCAAGCCTTCTACAATCTAACTTTATTACGACCATCAACGAAATAACTTCTAACCATGTTACTTTAATAATACATCTAACACTTACCACACACTAACTTGATTACTCAACTGAATTATAACACACACGGAAGCATTCAATCGTTCATCTATCACATTTACTCCCATACTATTTTGATGACTATTACAACAACTTATAACTTACTATCTATAACCATTGCTACCACATACAAGGCTCACAAACCTTTACATCAATTATTAATATCAACCATTTAGAACTAGCATTACCGACTCTACATCATGCACTCTATTTCGTATTGTATCACATTACCACTTCCATTACTACCCAGCTACAGATTTTCACAGTTCTAATCACCATACACATTTAGCACCCATAAAGACTCCGCTATAAACATCTCTATATCACTATCATATGCACTCTAGGCACATAATTTCCGACTCGATATCCCCTTAACCAGTAACTGGCTTAAGCATAATGGAGCCATGATTTTGAAATGAGGGCGCCTACTCACCCAAAATCTAGCATCAGCTGGGGCTCCCAATATACATACACCAGGTTCATTTTATTAGACTCACTACATTCATTAGGCTCATTTGTTACAGGTTCCAAAATCGTCGCTCTCATACCACTTTGTAACACCCCCATATACCAAGGAGCCTTAACAAGACCTTCCTTAGCATATAAAGGCGTTACCATCTCGGTTGCCCGAGGAAAGCAATCATCAAAACTCGATAAAAGAACATTTATAATTTATTACATGTGATTAGACCAAAACTACTGATACAAAGATACAACTCAATATCCTTATGTGAACTATCTTTGACGTAACTTGTGAAAGACCCATTCCTGCCAAGACTCCAGCTAACTTCCAAGACATCACCTGCAAGACCGACTGTTCACCATAAGGGATCATGGTAGACACAACAGAAGCAAACAAGAAACAACCACAAGGTCAGTAACTGAAGTAGGACACAACATCAACAGCCAACATACTACAGACACAACCAAGCACACACACAAGCCACAACTACTCCAACCAATCACCGTCACCGACTGTCAACTGGACCAGCCCTGCCAGGGGGGGACCGCAGTTGTACCCACCAAATCCCTGCTCATCATACCGAGCGATAAACCCATGACCATTAATGTGCACATCCCCTCCCGTGGCGGGTTCCACAGAGGGAGAATCAAGGGCGTGAAGCCACACCCGCAAGTGACTCCACTCAGCCAGGGACGCGCCCCGAATATCACAGACAGCTATACAACAATCACAAACACGTCAACCGAGACAACACAACACCGACCGATTATCACAACCTATTAATCACACTGACACAACATTAACCAACTCACATCAAAAGACACATTAGACAACCAACAGTACTGAGTAGGCGAACCTACCTTTAGCCAACCGCAACGATGCCTCGTTCAATCACATGACATTAACCAAGCAAGCAATACACCTATAAAAACAGTACAAACACCTATTACTATCACTACAACCCTACAAGAAACAACAACGACAAAGATGACGATGATGACATACCTACGCATAGCATACCGGCGTCAAGACCACTACCCGACTCAAGCAACCTATCTCCAAGGCACAAGCATCCTCAAAGGCTCCAATGGAAGAGGTTATGGTGAAGGGAAAGAAAAAAGGCGACATCTAGGTTTGGAGGAAGGAGGCAGAAATGATTTGCAATTATACCAAAACACGATTATAAATCCCCGCTGAAAAGACGCTACTCGATCGAGTAACTAACTTACTCGATCGAGTGACCCCTACTCGATCGAGTACTCAAGCTACTCGATCGAGTAGCCTCGACTAGATCGAGTACCATTTATCCAAAGCTTATCGTGACACAAGACATCTCCTGTATGATTTCCCAAAGACTACAACAGGCCCCTATGGTCGGTCAACGTCAGTCAACGGGTCCCTAAAAGGACGAGTATTACACCTTGGGAATTTGCCAATAACGCGAGAGATGCGAACAACGTAACTTCTAATCTCTCTTGAAAGGTTTTAGAATGTTGAAAAGTGTTTCAGAAAAAGTGACAGAAGCTTTTTATATTACTCTCGCATTATTAACAAAACCCGGCTAAACAATCTTGTAAGACACACTTACTCGACCGAGTAAGTCACTTAATCGATCGAGTGCCCCTTACTCGATCGAGTGTCACACTTACTCAATCGAGTACCCATCAGGTCAGCTACTGTTTTGCGTAAAAAGATACTTACTCGATAGAGTACCCATAGACATAGAAAGACGTAGTATTATAGTCTTTCCTCCTTAAAAAGAATTTCGTCCCCGAAGTTCAACCCATACTCAAAACAAACATACTAACTCGACCAAAACACAGCAACGCAACTAAGAACTCAAAACGAAACCCCAACCTATAAAACATGAACTCTGAACACCAACTCCACCAACTATGCCTACCTCCACAACATGACTCACGATATCGTATCCACCACATTATAGTCTGTCAACACTAACTCCATACATTTTCGAATACCATTCACCAACGTCGCTAGCTTCGTCTCACTACATATTATCCACTAGAATCTCCAATATCAAGACACTCATACACATCAAACGGAATGTTACATTCTACCACCCTTAAAAGGAACTTCATCCTCGAAGTTTACTCACACTCATAAACATCATCCAACTATCAACACTATCGGACTCATACACATCATCATCCAACTGTCAACAGTATCGAAGTATTCCTAAACATCGAACTACTACGAGCACGGCCATGACCTTTTTAACAATATCCACCATAATACAAATCCATTCTTTATTCTCCATCAAGACTCAAACTTCCAAATCTACTACAACATGTACAACCATTAAACTCTCTTTGTCGCATCCTACTCCTCTTAAGATAAATGTTATGTCCTCGTAACTCACTAATACTAGATCCTTAGCTGTATCTTCTCATTATCCTCATCACCACCACATGTCATTGATAACCGCCTATAACCTCAACACCTATAACCATTCCTATTTCTAGGGCTCTCTTACTTAAACAGTTCTCATACCTTAATTCATCTGGTACACCACGTAACCTCTACCACAAAACCTTAGCATAACTAATACTCCAATTCTTCCACATTACTGTAAAACGACATACTCCTCTATACAAAGCACCTATCCCGAAAAGCATAACTCACGATCCACACTTATTACCCACCCTGACACTAGATCCTCAAGTTCTTTTCTTTCATTACCGCAAAGCTCATTCCTAACTTAACATGATACTAATTCCCAACACCATATGTTTACTGTCTCTATAAAAGATTATGAACTACTTGCAGCTTCTAGATCAGTACAACACCTGTTCCACAAATCACTTGCCATTACTATGTCAACCCATGCCTCATCCAAAACAAGGTCAAAAGTACTCTAACAACCTCTCACAACTGTGTCCCACCAACAGAATATCACTATACTATGACAACAACGGAAACATATACAACTCTCTTCCATATTATACTCTACCCTCACTCCCAAGCTGAAACTAGCAAGAAACATCAATAAACAAAACAACAGTCTATATGTCCAAACGAAACTCACAAGAAATAGCTGTAAACAAAACAACAATCTATATGACTGGTATACTCATTTGAAAACGTACTCATCCCACCTACTCCACCACAACCGATGACGGCATCGCAACACCGCCACCAACAGCCGCAGCGCAGCGCGAAAATACCTGCATCACAACACGAAATACCATGCCCGGATCACCACCCGAGGCACAATAGCCACATCGATAGTCATTGCAACTTATACAATCACATAAACACTGACTCAGTACAACTTCCATGACAAGAAAACTTCATTAAAACCGCTCTACTAGATCACAATGCAACAAATCATACAGAATAAACAAATAAGAATCTCATGAATATCATCCACACCTTTTCACGGAATAAACATATATCATGAATACACATACAAGTATAACTAGCCATGCCAGATTACTCAAATTATTACTTTTGAATATCATTCCATTAGGTTACCGTACCCAACATGCATTACAGAACATTCAAATAACAACTTTATAACTATCACCCCATACCACTTCTCGTGAGGTCAGAACCTCACGCAAACGTTTATACACATCATAGACCCGTAATCACATCCAACTAGTCAATCCTGATCACGTAAGTTACCACTTGATAAAGGTTACCTATCGCCCGAGCTTAACTCGCATGCCCTTCATAACACATTCTCCCATTCACATAACTATCACCTCCTGCCAAATGTAACCATACCATTAGTACCCAAGTACTAGCCACCGCTTCCTATAATCACATCGTATACCCCCTCACAATCGTACGTACCAATCCGGCCTCTACAAAATCAACCTCTTTAGAATAGCTACCTTTCCTACTAATCACCACCCTGAACCACTAGTGACAACACCACAACACCACCACTGTTCGTATAATAAATCTCTTACACTCACCTATAAATATCACGGTTCTTTCCCAACTCGGTTAACAACCCAATTGACGAACATCAAACCCATCCACAAAATTTACCTGAACATTCGTCCCATTTTTTTTTTGCCTTTAATTGTATCGCCACCTGACTCACCTCCAAAATCTCATATCGTGCAAATACTCTACCAACTTCTTACTCCCTTAGTTCCTCGAAACTCACGACTAATCATGTTGTCCTGAAACTTCTATATAACCATTAACTCACATCCTCATGATAGTATCATACATCTCGACGATTCCTTACTTCTATATCACATAACTCCGGTCAATATTTTTCTCAGCTTACTTTTATCCTTCTTTTCTCTTTACACTCAACAATACCAATTAATAATTCATCTCCTTACTCCTTGTACCTAACTCTCTAGTAATCCAGTTACCTTCTCGTTGCTGCAAAACTCAAATTCCATTATTTCATATCAGTACCATCTCAATCTTTCTTATCATGGATCTTCTCTCATCATGCTATCACTCACAAACCAAAACTCGTTTCATACCGTTAATTGCCCAAGAAAAGCACACACTAGTTTTACCTCTTAATAAACCAAATCTGCCAAACTCACTCACTATCTACAAATCCAGGTCGCGTCATGACTCCATCTAAGTTCACTATATACCACTATTCTCCATCCTCCTACAACGACCTTTCATTACATATATTCTTAACCAACACAATCTAACCATCTCCCTCCATAATTCATTACACATCTCAAGTTACTACTATCCACATCCTTCCTTTCAACCTTTTCATTCTCACGTTCCTTACACTTACATCACTCCTTACTCATATACACTTACCTTTACATCACTCAAATTTGCAATTATATCACTCACCACATCTCACAAAACTTGAACCATGCCTCAATCAGCTCATCATAGTTCCTTTTCTTTTTTTTTTCCACAATCCATCACAACCACATATAACTTAGGTCCTCCCCACCGAACTCATACCCTCCATAAGGTGCCACTCACTACATCATAAGATTGGGTAACTTACGCATCAAGACTAACACATATGTAAAACAATGCATAAAGAAACAAAATAACACCTTTGAATTAAATGTAATATGCAACAAAGTCAAAAGATAAGCATATGACCCAAAACAGGGGTCACTAGATCGAGTACAGCCTACTCGATCGAGTAGGTGAAGGGTAAAAGCACGTATAAGAAATTACCAGGGCTAATCGATTGAGTAAGGTTTACTCGATCGAGTAACAAGAGGTGCACTCGATCGAGTGAGGGCCACTCGATCGAGTACCCTATGCATTTCTCAGCACTGTCCAGTTTTTGTAAAACGGTCATATCTCACTCGTTTCTTGGTCATTTTGGGCGTGTGACCTATCGTTAGAATCGTAAAAAGACAAGATATCACCTCCAATTGTAATCACATCAAAATCATATAAACATATCAAGTTATAACAGTTTAAAGACCACTTCGCTGTAATCGGACAACATAACTATTTGATTTTCTCTTTCAAACAACTTACACATCAACAACGTGAATAAAAGTGACTCGATACTTGTAAAACCACTATCTCTAACCACATCTTACTATCTACCAAAAGCCAAACAATAACATCTATCATGCTCATATAACATTCAACTTATCAATCATGTACTACCCGCATGCTTTAACTTTTCGTAAAACAAAACATACTCATACCTTACAAATCCTATTTCCATGTTACTAATACAACAATATTACAAATCCACTTCGTCACCTAAACATATTCTTAATCACAAAATTCATATTCTCATGCAATTGACACTCCATCTTTTCCAATCAATTCTTCCCATTTCAACCACATTCTTCATCCAATAAGTGCATAATTTACATAGTTTTACCCCTTAGATTAGCTCCATTTTACATGTTATTTAGCACTTATCATAGTGTTTTGAGCTAATATTTGTTATTCTAGTTACAATTGCTTGTTTCCACATGTTTTTGTAGGAGTTTAAGCTTTTAGGAGCTAAAATCCAACAAAGATGCAAGCTAGATGCAAAAGCTAAGCAAGAGCAAGTATTGGACTAAGTGTATGAAGTTGCATGGGTTTTTGCATGAAGATTTAATGGATTGAAGTAAGAATTACAAATGAAGTCAAATGCAAAGTCAAGCCCAAAATGAAAGTCCAAATTAAGGTGGAAGCTTTGGATGCTAAGGAGCTTTGGATGCTAAGATTAAGAAGCATTATCGGGTGATTAAAGGAGCATTAAAACACGAACATTGGATTCCTTGAGCATTAAACCAAGAATTGAAGAGAAAGAACTCGGATCACTACGTCCCCGATTGGGGTTGGCATCCCCGATCGGGGTTGAACAGTCCATGCGTGTGTTCAATGCTCCATCAAATGCATACGTTTCCCATATTATCTCCTATAAATAGAGGCCTCGAGGGACGACTTTCACACAACCTACACACATATTTTTCCATCTAAAATTCTATCTATATATTAGTAGTAGCTTAGCTTAGATTAATTTTAGTTTACCTTAGTTTGCTTACATTTCCCTTCAGCATTTCAATTTATAATACAATTTCCATTCAAGTCATATTCAATTTACATTTCAAGTATTGTTCTTCCAAGTTCCATTTCCATTTCCATTTCCATTGCAAGGTATCCCTATTCATATTTTCATTATGTTCATCATTTCATTTATCATTAGTTTAATTTACATTTCCACCATGTTAGAGAAGTTGCATTTGTCTAAGGAGTAAGGGAAGCCATGCATGATTAAGTAATATATAAATGTCAAAATGAGGATAAGTTAATATTGTCTAATAGTTTCTATCACATGTTTGCATAGTCACGTTTAATCTTTGGTTATTGGCCGTAATCGTAGATTAAGTTTGTTAATTCATTCTATAAGTCGAGAGGCACGGAATCGGATTAGACTAAGCATGTGTAGTAGGACGACCTAGTCATAAATGAGAGTTTCTCTAGGACCCGGTCCATGGTTGACACTAATATCGTAAGGTGGGTGTCCTTAAGCCTAAACATTTACCATAAAATCAACTTCCTAACTTGACATAAGCATTTACGTAATTAGCATGTGTGACCCGACCTCCCTAGACATTTTATTTATTATTGTTTTATCACTTCAACCCAATCAATCAATCGATAATCTACCAAGGTAAAATTCAATCCATAACAACTAAATTATAAACTCCCATCTCCTTTGGGTTCGACCCCTAAGTACTACATTAATTTGTTACCTAGGGTATAAATATTATCTTTGCATAGGTGTGCGATAGCCTATCAAATTTTGGCGGCGTTGCCGGGGAGACGGTTTTGTTTGTTATTAGTTGTTGAATTTTATCTTATTTTATTTTGTCTCAAGGAACACTTGTTTCTTGAGATATTCTCACGGTTTCTTTGTAGTTTTAGTGCCTATTTTGTAGGTAATAAAGCTTGACCTTTTATAATGAATTACGAATTCGTCCCACAACTCCAAGATGAGCCTTTTCCTGACTATCTTGACCAATTCTACTACTTTTGCGATAGTCTCATCTCCCTTGGACATGTCCTTGATGGGGATTACTTGGGTCATTTCGTGCTTGGTGGCATGGATTCTGAGACCCGTGGATTGGCTCTAAAATTGAGTAATGGGAGTCTCTACTACATGATTGGGCCGAAGCTTTGGAATTTCTTAGATTTCACAGCTTCCGAATGTCGGGAATTAGCACGCCAATTCCATTATTGGCGCATCGAAGAAGAGCTTAAAGTGTTACAGGTTCGTTTGGAAAAACATTCTCAAGAGAAACCGAGACGACGTGAGCCTATCTTCTCTCATTTTGCTTTTCTACCACCCCAATGTGAGTCTTTTCAATCTAATAATTTTGAATTATTGAATGATGATGACGATGGTCCGACTCTTTCTTTTAAAATTTCCCTTAATGTCACCCCAATGGAAAATTTAGAGACTGATGTTGAAGAAAATGACCTTGTAGTAGATGAGTCACCTTCTACAAATGAATTTGTCGAGATTCCTTGTGATTCTAATGAGGTTTCTCCCGAGTCTTTTGACCCACTTGGCAATCCATTTATAGAGGATGTTGTTGATCCATTCGAGAAAGTTAGAGGGCTAAGCAATTTTGATATGGAAATTAAGTGGGATGAACCCCCTATTTTTGATGACCCTCTCCTCTTTTATTCTTTATGCCACCCATTTGAGACTATATATGATTATAATTTGTGCTCTAACGATTTATTTTATGGTCTTAAGCATGATGCTCCATCTCTTGCTGATGAGTGGAGTGATACGGTGATAATATTTCTCTTGCGCCCATCGATAAGATTTATAAATTTTTACCCTTGCTCTTTCATGCTTTAATCTTATCAATTGCATACATATGCTTTCATGTTGCTCATGCGCAGATATATGATAGACTTCTAAGGGCTTTGACGAGCTTTTTAAGCAACAAAAGTCCTTTGTTCCCAAGCCCCTTCTCAAGCTAGCTTGGGGGAAGCTTCTAAAATTTAGTATGCATTTATTTTCTTTATTTTCTGCATGTGTCATTTCCATCTCCTCTTGTTGGCTTTACTTGTCTTTCTTTGTGGTTTTTTGCGGTTAACCCCGTTTTACACATTGAGGATAATGTGATGTTCTAGCTTGGGGGAGGGATTTAGTGTGTCTAGTTGTTTTATTGCTTTCAAATAAATTGAAAAAATCAACAATTTTTGAAATTTGTGTTGGTCTGCATTTAGTTAGTGTAGATTTAGTGAGAATTTTTGAAAATTTGTGTTGCTTTTTGCTCTAATCTGTTGCTTGTCCTACTTATGCCCCTTTGTTTATCCCATGTTTAGCTTGATAGCTTTTGATTCACTATGTTTGACGGGATTTAGCATGCATGGGGATGTCTTGACATAGTAGGTGGAAGATGGATTTTGGACCAAGTAAGCTTAATCTTGACTTTTAGCAAGCCACAAGATGGTAAGGTAGAGCTTCCTTAGGCCGGTGCATCCATACCCGGTCTCCCCTAGGTGAGTGGTAGGTCTCCTTATGGTGTGTGTTACATCAAAACGCACAAGTATGGTCTTTAATTCATCTCTTTAAGCATTACTTTCATTTTGCTATGCATTTTTGAAGCCCTTCACTTTGATAAATTAGCCCATTTTCTAACCCCTTTCACATGTTCTTATTCCCTAGCTACATATAAATAGCCTACCCTTGTTAAGGTAGTAGCTATGTTCTTTTGGTGATGGGATGCTCAAAATTGGGATAATCTTTAAAATCTATATCATTGTGAAATTAGTTTGCCGGATATGTCATTGTTTTCCGGAGTTATGAAAGAAAGAATTGGAGCAAGAAAAGAAAAAAAAGAGTCCGAAAAGAATGAAAAAAAAGGAGAAGAAGAAAAAAAAATGAAAATGAATAAAGTGTTGTAATTTGGAAGAAAGGAAGAAGAGGTTGTGTTATTAAGAGTTCTCATGTGTTTATCAATATCTTATGGAGAATTTCTCATGATTAGTAATGTAAGAAGTCATTTGTCAATTTGATTTCTATTTGGATTATTTGGGTTGGATTGAGCATATTTTCATGGTTGTTGCTAGCTTAACCTTAGCTCCACATACCATAATTCTTTTGTTCCCCCTTATTTCACATGTCACAAAAAGCCTTCTTCTTACCTTTTGTGGACAGCGGGCCGCCCACGGGGGCGCTTGGTGAGAAACGAAACAAGCGTTTGCATTTTGTATGGAGTCGCCACCAATTTTTATGGGAAATTGGAACCGTTCGAATACCTCGTGTCATGTCAAGACACAAAGTAGTGACATGAACACTAAGCAATCGTTACCCTTAGCATTCTATGTCTAGAATGACTCTCGTAGATGCCAATGAACACGGGTGCTCACGGAGATCTGGAGTAAGGGGTGAGGGTACGTATTAGGAAGCTCTTTTGATCGAACACCTAATCCCGCCCGCCTCGATAGCGGCCTCTACTAATGATTAGGGAAATTATTCGTACTTGATATATCGTCGGCTATATGCATGCAATGCAACATCCATGGATTAATCCTAACATGTGAGAATTAGACTAAGTCGGTTGAAAGTTAATTAGCATACAATTGGGTCGAAGTAGGATTTAATGCTCATTTCATATGTGGAAACATACAAGCAATAAAAGAAATACAATAATGAAAATTACAATAATTACAATGGGATAGGCGATTTATGTCGAAAATACCTTTAAAACGGATAATTTGAGAAAACGAATAAAGGAATAAATTACGAACAGAACAGAAGTGATAATACGATCAATAGTAGATTAATACGTAAACTAATTAAACTAGGTCGAGGCAGAAACGGAGTTCAGGGATAGAACTCGGCCGAGAACAGTAGCAAAGAGAGCTGCGTCTTTTGAATAGGCGCGCAGACGCTGCGTCTGTTCCTTGGCTCAGTTCTGGCTGTGAAGCCGTAATTGCAAGCCGTTAGTGTCATTGGTGATTTTAATGATTAATTGATGATATTTACTCGGATGAAAGTGATTAACAAGTTATTAACACATGAATAGGTCATAAAAATATGATTGAGACGGATGCAAACGGATTAATTACATGATTGAACGATTAATTAGTGACATCGGTGAATGAAACAAACTAAACATGATGAATTAATGACAAATTAATGACGAACATGTGAATGAACAGATGAAAACTATATCAAAGACGAATTCCAGGAACTCAATATGAACAAATTGAATCCCTACAACCCGGATTGAACTTAATGACGAAAACCCGCAAATATTGGATTATTAGGGATTTAAGTCAGATTTATGACAAATTAAACATGAACATGATGATGGTTATAATACATGTGGAATTATTATGATACTACGATGAAGAATTAATGTGCCATTTAAGCAAGCAAAAGAAAGATTTGAATACGAATTACGAGAGGACAAACGAAGAAGAAAGGAAGCGAATCTGGCGGCCTCACGAAGAGGCGCAGCAGAATCTGCGCTCCTTCAAGAGGCGCAGCGATTCTTGCGTCCTTTCTCAATCATTATCATCGAAATCCGTAAAAACAGGTTTTAACAAAGGGTTTTAGAAATCGATTTTAACGGTATTTTCGAAATAAATCTTATAATTGATGATACGAAAAGTAAAATACAATAAATAAATAAAGAAATTATACACCCTCAGACTTACATGTTGACGAAACGAGAAGGACTAAGATATCGATTAGTGAATGCTCGACGCGAATGCAAAGAGAGTGCCCTTGTAAGAGGAAAACGATTGATTAATTAAATTGATTGAGTGTAGTTGGTCAAATTGATCGGTCATGCAACGGAGAGGCTGGTACCCGGAAAGATCCGAGCTTACGTGGTCGAAAGTTCAAGCACGTAGGCGCCAATAAGTAAGAACAAAGTCTAGAATGCAAAGGGAGAAGAGAAGGGCGGACACTCGCGTGAGAAATATGAGGAGCGAAGGCTCCTATTTATACTAATCACGTGAAGGAATTAGGGTTTTGGAGACTCTTTGGAAGTGAATCTCGGAAAGATATGAAAAAGATACGAGAAACGAGCAGAAAAGGGCCTGGGAAGAGGCGCAGCAGCCACTGCGTCTCTTGGAAGAGGCGCAGCACCTGCTGCGTCTATTCCCAGGAGGTTTCCTCCTGCTGAAGAAAGATTTCCGCGTTTGAGTTATGGTAGGACGGAAATAATTCGAATATCCTAATATCTTATATGAATATTACGGGATATTATTTGCCAAAAGATAAAATTTTTGAAATATGGAATAGAAATATCCGGAACATTCCAGAACATTCTGACTCGGGATTTAACAGTTATCAGGAAATGGAGACGGTTTTGGACCCGGACTCCGAATGTACTCTAATTACTGCCAAAACGACCGTATCGGGACGTAGATGATAACTAAGAGGTCGACATTAATATTTGAGCGATCACTTGACGATAATCTTACGAACTGTCACAAATCGTTCCGCGTATCAAACATGCGGCCCAATCATCACCGGGTGGTTTGCGGAAGGTGCAGAAACGAGGTATCTACAGAGCCCCCACTTTGACTGAGGCTTGGACAAGGCGAAAGTCAAAGTATAGCCATCAGGTCAATCGAAGATTACAACCTGACGACTATGGCGACGCAAGGCGGCTCAAAGGGTCTGAGCCAAGGACCTGTCGTCGGGAACATTTTAGAGTCTGTCGACTATCGGGGAGGGTCGTTTAAAGTCCATTAGACTACGTAAGGAGGCTCGCCAGCCATAAGAAGAGACCATACCTGAGACTTCTTTCTCGAGATGCTTCCGGAGTTGCGTAGGAGCTAAAGTTTGAGCATGGGAGCTAAGGGTAAGACCTAAAGGATATATAAGGATTGTGCTAGGGTGTGGGGCCCTAAAGGAAAGCATTGACGGGAAGGAGGCCTAACAGTAAGGTCAACTTAAGGATAGCTAAGGTTTGGGTATAGGAACTTCTGGAGAACGACACCCTGTCGAACTCCGCGGGGTAGCAGGACGTCGGTAGAAACTGCTGGGGAATCCACTTGCGCCGGTCTCAAGCGAACTCTGGCAAAACTTGAGGTTGAATCTGCTTGCGTCGGTCTCAAGCGAACTCTTGTTGGGGAATATATTGACGATTAGGAACATCTTGATCGCCATGGAAGAAATCTTGAGTGAGCAATCTTTGCAAAATCTTTTCTTTGGGGACAAATATTTTGACGACTAGGAACATCTTGATCGTCATGGAAGAAATCTTGAGTGAGCAATACTGCAAAATACTGCTGCGCTGGGGACAAATGCGAGCCGGAACGAAAGAAAATCGTCGAAATGGACCAAAAGAATATAACAGCGTCGTGGAAGAGGCGCACCAAAGATGGGCCCACGAATAACGAATTCATAACGAATTTTTGAAAATCCGTATGGAGGGAACAAAAGGAAGAGGCGCAGCAAGAGCTGCGTCTCTTGGAAGAGGCGCAGCGCCTGCTGCGTCTATTCCCCAAGTTGGCTATCCTGCGTAAAAACGCGAAAATCAGAGGGATTGTGTTCATTATTTCGAAACACAATTCTTGCAATTTCTCTCTCAAATCTTCACCATTTCCGTCGAGGTTTGATTCAAAAGCTTGCTTTAAACATGACTAATCGAGGTATGTGTCTTAATCTTGCATTAATCTTCTGCATTTGTTGAATTTTGAGCCGCGAACTTTAGGGTTTTCGACCCTTTTGATCGAAAATTTGGGGCTTTTTCCCCCAAATGGATTTGCCTTGCCAAATTGATGTTGGAAATGGATAGTAGGTGATGTTAGGAACATAACCATGTACTTGTTTCGAATTTTCGTCAAGTGTTGAGCCTTTGAGTGAAAGTTTGAGACGGTTTTGCAGCTAACCCGTAAATTGCTTCGAAAATAGCCTTAGGGTTGCCCCTTTGCGATGAAATTTGGTATTTGGGATCCTTGAATGATGGTATAAACTTCCTACCATCTCGGAATTTTGGTTTGTGACAACTTTTTCAGGACATTTTTCTAGGGCATAATCGTCGTTATAGCGAAATGCTGCCGAATTTTTGACTCGAACCTGGAACTAGGCTTCGAACTGGACTTGACTTGACCCAATTTATCACATGAGTGATCGGGTTGATGGGAACGTGACCAAAGATGGCAAGGAAAGAGCGATTTCAGGGCTTTGAAGGCTCGAAAACTCTTTAACAAAGGCTTGTCGTCGTGTGACGCGGCCTGAATTTTGCTTTAACGTTGCAGGTGATGAGGCTTCTACTTCTGGGAGAGCTCCCATGGAGATCGACGCCGCCACTGTCGAGGGGGCTTTGGAGCAGGCCTTCACTGCTGCGGTGATGGCTGCTGGGGACGAGGCTCACGAGGAGGAGGCCGTCGAGGAGGAGGAGGCCCCGAGACGGGCCAACGTCGGACGAGGAGGTCGTCAGCTGAGAGGAGCTCCTGCGTGGGCTGAGACTTGGGAGAGTAGGCACCTCGTGTGGGCTGCAGAGGGTCACCTGTTCTACAGGACAGTGAAGAGCTTGGTAAATAGGAATTCACTAACTCAATACCCATCCTCTTTTCATTCTTTGTCCAAATTTTCTTTCAAATTTCATTCAAAACTAAAGATAGCTTTTGTTTCAAATCATAATAGGAGGCCGGGAACATCAGGTCGTTCTCGGGTTACACGACGGCGATGGAGCACTACGAGCGGCTGTCGGCGGAGGAGAGGGCCATGATCGAGCGTGGAGCGTTCGGTCCTCTGGTTCAGGTCTGGAGGGATATCGTGAAGATGAAGTTGCGGGCTAACCTTAGCCTGGTCCGCGCTTTCTTGGATCGATTCTGGGATACGACTTCCACGTTTCACATGCCTTTTGGTGAGGTGGGAGTCACTTTGGAGGATTACGGCATGATTTCTGGTCTGCCGTGCGGGATCGAGGAGATGGTGTGGCCGGAGACTGCCATGAGGGCGGACTCGGCCGAGGCGAGGAGGTTGATCGGGCGGAACTTGTCGGAAGCTGTTACGATCTTGGGTTTGGTACCCGTTCTTACGTTCGAGACTACTTCGTGGGGAAGACCCGGCGTGACGATTTGACGGGAGGGAGACAGCTCCTCCTCCTTGTACAGGTGAGCGGAGGGCTCGTCGTGGCTTTGGTGGTTCCCGTCTTCGATTTACCTCGGAGACAAGGGCGAGAGGTGTCGATGAAGCTTCTTCCTTTCCTTTCGACCCGAGTTCCCTAGGGCGTTGGGGCTGGGTCATGCTGGTTTGCGGACCTCATCCGCTTCATGAGGGGCATGGTTCGTCCGGAGTTGATGGAGAAGGGGACTTCTCCGGGTCTTTGTCGGACCGGACTACTTGTTGGAGGTATGAACCTTTAGACCAAAGTAAATTCCTTTCTTTATCAAATCACGAAAGATCGTTCTTTGATTATTCCATTTCTGGCGTGGGTGTACTCTTACTTCCCGAGTCTCGCGCCCAAGAGGACGGAGCCGCTGGAGAGGGCCTATCCTGTGGTGAGGGATTGGGTGATGTCTTGGACGAAGAGCAAGCGTTCTTCTCACAATGTCTCACCGGCGGATGTGAACACCCTTCAAAGTGAGCGTGAGTATCCCATTCATATTTATTTATACTTCTTATACTTTGCCTTTAATTGATCATAGGAATGATCTTTGCCTTATCTTGTCACAGTGGGTGCCCAGACCTTGGGCGGAGTACGCTGGAGCGCCTCCTTTTGTCGCTGAGGTCCTTCGACCTAGGAGCCCGAGTCGGCTACTGTTGAGGACGTCGATGGGTCCTGTGTGGTACTTGGGCGAGCGGTTGGCTCGTCAGTGCTCTCGGGACGCGTTGACGGTTCCCATCGATCCTCCCAGGACGATGTTTAGGGAGCCTTCTGGTGCTGAGAGGGAGGCGGACTTGGCTGGTGCCAGTGGCGACGACCTTCTTCTCCTTGGCGAGGACTACTCGGCGTTCCTTTACGGGAGGTTGGCGTACTGGCCGGTAGTGGTGAGTATCTTTTACTTTTTTCCCTGATTTGATTTTGAGAATTGCGACGAAAGATCACCGATTAATGAGAGCTATTTGTCCTTGTAGGAGGTCGAGGCGGCGGGCATCGAGCCCCTAGAGTACCCCGAGACCCTCGAGTATACTGACGCGACCGGGAGGACGACGATCTCCGAGCTGCGTGACTTTGACGTAGCTGTGACGGATGCTGGCCTAGGCGACTGGCAGCATCTGATTCGGAGGGTGAGCCTCTAACTTGTATAACTTTCGTGTAGGAACACATTTGATTGAATTTGTTCAATTTGCTGAGAATTGCTTTTGATAATACAGGTCGCGCCGTCCCGATTCGTGGCACTGTGGAGGGTGGCCAACCGGCTGCGAGCTACTGCCATTGAGGCACTCGTCGGTGGTCGAAGTCGCCAAGTATGAACCTTACGCCTATTTCTTCCTTTTTTGATGATTTTTATTTGCTTGAACTGATTGACATGAGCCAATTTGTTGCTGTATACAGGGTGACCGCGAGCTGGAGCGAGAGTTGACCCAGTCTCGGGAGGAGACCGCTCGCGTGTTGAGGGAGCTCGAGGTTCGGGATGCCGAGATCGCTGCTCTTGTGGCGAGAGTTGCCGAGTTGGAGGGCGCCCAGTAGTAGTCTTGTGTAGCTTTGTAGACTTGTACATTTGGACATCTGATTTTGAACATTTTTTGGATTTTGTTTGGGCGCAAGCCCCCATTATGGACTTCGTTGGGCGCAAGCCCCGGTTGCTTTGTACATTTGCTCTGTTTGGTGTATATATGACGGCTGAGTGCCTTTCTTTGTTGGTTGTGTTGCTTGTACCTGCAGTTTAGTTCTTGAACAGGTTTGGTAGACAACGGTTTACGCCGTCATGCTTTTTAAATTTACATAGAAATCGCACAAAACATACATTTTATATACATATGGCCTTAATTAGCGCAAAATGAGACTCAAAAGATCACAAAAGTGCAAAAAATTTGCCGGAAATGACCGGACGGTGATATACCGGTTTTTGCCGTCACTTCCGGTACCAAAAACTATTTGTAAAGTAACCCAATTTAAGTAGTATAAATCGGGGTCGAACCACAAGGATGGCGGGGTTAGGCTACAAGTCTAATGTTTAGTTCTAGTCTAGTCGGTCGATGAGATTGATGTTGAAAATATTCTAAAAGTAACTAAAACAAGAAATGAATGAATAACTAACAAGTTAACAATGAAAGTAGATATAAAATGACTAATTAAGGGAGTTAGGGGGATTAAGGGGGTTCATGTATCAAATTGAGTTTTCAATGGGGTTTAAAGATTCATTAATCGACAAAGTATAAGTGCTAAAATGAGGTCTTAATACTCTCTCGAGTTACTAAGTATCCAACCACCCTATTACTCACTCTCGTGACAATAATAAGAAACGGTCTTATCCTAAATGCGCCTAATCAAGTCCCGGGTCTCCCACATCGACTTAATAACAAGGTCAAATAACACTAATCGTCATTAGGGTTACACAACACATTAAAGTACCAATTAAGTGACAAATTAACACAAGTTACTTAACGATTAACGATAATAATGACTACCCATTAAATGAAATCCCAATTTAATACACTAATCCCTTCCCCCTAACTAATTATCTACTCTAACATAATTAAGGACACAATAATTAAGCTACCCACTAATAATAAATATGTAATGAACATAATTAAACGAATAAAGTAACAAACTTGGATTGAATTAACAAGTAAGACTAACATAAATAATGAAATGAAAATGATAAGAACAATAAAAAAAGAGATGAGAAAATTGTACCATATGAAAGGAGATTGCATTAATGGGATAGATCTATAACTTGAATACAAAAAGATTATACCTTGAACCGAATTGATGAACAAAATTAATATCTAATTAAACTAATAAGGAGGAGAAATAATAGGAGGTTTTATTTTGAGACCTACTGTTTTTCTAACTACTGCTTTCTACTCTAAAGTCTGCTTGCGTCTAAAATTGTGGGTCGAGGGTTTTATTCCCTCAATACAAAATATATTAAAAGACAAAACCACCCTTCACTTAAACTCCCCAAAAAGAGTGAAAGCAAAGGGCAAGATTGTCACTCTCTTTGTTCTCTTCAATACTCAGATAATTACAAATCAATCGGGTCAATCAAATCCAAACCACAACCAGACGACGACGCATGTGTCGACTTCGGCACGACGAGACAAATCGGAAATGGTTTTCGATAACTGAAGTCCGGTGTGCTGGTGTGACTCGGTTTTTGAACTGAGAACGATGGTGGAGTTGGATGCGGTGGACGACCTGGTGGCGCAGCTTGTTGCAAATCAAATTGGCGGCTGATTGAATTGGTGTTTGTCGATGTTGTTGCTGCTTCAATGGTGGTTCAACAATGGTGGTCGATTGAAGTCGGGCTGATGCGAGGCTGCTCACGGTTGAGGAATTGGTGGCATTTGAGTTTATTGTCGGATTTGATTGATGATGACCAAGTCGGGTTCGGCATTGAACCGTGATAGCTGCTGATGGGGTTGTTGCTGTTGGTGTTTGTCGAATTTGTCGACATGGTGATTGATGAAATGGTCATGGTGAATGGTGGTGGAAGATGATGATGGGTTTGTCAATGGTGGTTAGTTATCTGTCGTGGTGGACGATGGTTGTTTGTGTGCGAGTGGAATGGAGCTCGGGGATGATGTTGAATGGAGGCGCAGGAGTTTAATGGTGGATGAATGGTGTTGAGGTGATGGTGAATTGCAGGAAGGTTGAAGATGATGAAATGGTGGTCTAATGTGGAAATGGTGACTTGTCGAGATGATGGGGATCGTGTGAGGGTCAAAGGTTGACTTTGAAATGCTTCTTTATTTTATTTCCTTTGACCCGTCTTGATTCCGTCTCGTTTCACTTGCTCGAATCTCCACTTTATTATACGTCTCACCTACAAATTATATTTAATTAAATAAAAGTAATAATAGTAATAATGCTAATATGATATAAAAAACCGACTAAGATGACTAATTATTATAAATTAGTAAATGAAATGAGCTATTAAAACAATTAAGCACGTAAAATCGAGTCGGAATAAGGTATAAATGCGGGGTAAAAAACGACTAAAATACTACTTATCAAATCTCCCCACACTTAAACCTTACTCGTCCTCGAGTAAGCTCATTAAATAGACTAAGACCCGTAATATAAGAGCACTATCTAAACTACTAATATCCGATGAAAGGCAATTAACGGGCCTTCTCCGTCCCTTCAACTCACACCGAAACACAATGAGGTATGCATTCCGATGCAAGGCAAGTAGGGGCTTGCGGAAAATTTTGACACATCCAACATTTAAGCACAGGAAAAACACATAAGATGCATCTACAAAAAGTCAAGCCGCTTTCCTCATCTAAACGGCCGTTTTGTTTTCAAAAACAAAGGTCTAGGTCGGGAGATACCGTCTCATAGTCTTAACGAGGTGTCAACCCCCTAAGAGTGGCTCAAACAACCCAATACAACAACCAAATGCCAAGGAAACAAATTCAAAGGCGGGAAAAGGGAAGTAAGGCTAAAAGTCCAAGATTGACATGACACGACTCAAGATTCAACCAAAAGAGACCCATGACTAAGGGGGCCTAGACTACCGACTTCCTCGCGGTTTTCACTCATCACTCATTGAAGAACGGGTGTTTTCATGTGACAAAAAGTAACCAAAAACACTCACCTACTACGACTCGTGAAACGTGCCCGCAATCTAACGTGTAATTCTATCCTATGACCATGTGAGATGCAAAAAGGAAGAATGCACACAAGTTGAAACAAAAGGTTGTAACAAGGCTAGGGAGTAGGACGAAACGGGATTGGTGCAAGCACCGTTATGGATAATGAGAGGTTATATATCAAGAAATTGTCAAAATTCCCTTTCTTTCCAACTTATTACAACAAATGAATGAATAAAAAAGAACATGATATTAGTTGCCTAAATCACACAAAAATTTAAAAATCCGACTCATTTGGAAAAACATCATTTCCCCTTTATTTTGCAACGCCTTTTTCTACTCCTTTAATGATGCATAAGGAGTGTTGCTCGGCTTTTTCTCATCAAACATAATTCAAATACATAATAAGTAATTTTTCTTCTTTTCATATTTTTCTTTTCTTTTCTTTTTCAAAACCTCTTTATTCAATTTCTTGCCAAATATAAATACAAATGTTTCAACACAAGTGAAGTGAGCTCAACTTCACCAAATTAGGACTCAATACTCCCAACTCATGCAACCACAACCATGACAACTTCTTGATCGGGGAAGGATGTTTTTGGAATGTAGTTGATATAGTAGGTTCCAAATGAAAAGGCAAGGCTCAAGGGGGTTAAACAAAAGATTGTCCTAATCTAGAGGGTAGAAACAAAGCTTAGTTTGGCAATGTGAGGGTTAAAACAAGTATATGCAACGAGTTTGTTTCAAAATTGTGCACAAAAGTAAACACCTCATGGTCTAAGGGCCGAATGACACGTTTATGCATATGAACATGACACGCCTCGCAAGGAGACCTACTCACAATCCTAAACGGGGGTCGGGTATGAATGTACCGACCCATAGGAGGCTCTAAACCTCACATGTATGTAGTTAGGTCGAAGTTTAGGTCTAGCCTACGGTCCTCTTGGTCCCACAAGGCGGTCAACACTTTTCTTTCAAGCCTCATTTCCCGTATATAACGAGGAAGTCACAAGGTGCAAGCCAATGGGAGGGGGAAGACACGGCCAAGACAATATCATCATTGAGGGTATCATGCTCCCTTCCTAGACCACATTTTGTTTTAAAATATGTACAAACTTGATGAAAACTGTAAATAAAGCAACAAACACATATTCACAAGATACGAATGCATTTCTAAGTACTACCAACATAAATAAACATGCAACAATTGTCTAAACCTAGCAGCACGTAAGCAACACACACCAAGTTCCAAAATGGAACATCCTCATCAACATAGCCCATCCTCCTCCATATATCCAACAATAATAAAAGAAAAGGAATAGAAAAGGAGAAAGAGATAAGAAAGATTAAATCGAGCGGTCTTCTAGTCTCCTAATGCCTCCAATGTCCCATATGTGTCTGCGCTATTTGTTAGACAAACATATATATACAATGCAAAATTTTTTTTTTTTTTTTTTGAAATTTTCTCAAATTTACAAGTATATATACAAATATAAACAAATATACACAAGGTGGATATTTTCCTCCCCACACTTAAAATTTACATCGTCCTCGATGGAACGAGATGTAGGGAAGAAATAAGAAAAATAAAAGGCATGTTTTTGTATTTTTAAATAATAGAATTTCCTCCCCACACTTATTTATTTACATAATTTCCAATGGAAATAAATGTGTGAAGGAAATTCGAAAATTAAATACATGTTTTTGAAGATTTTTGAAATATAAAATTTCCTCCCCACACTTATTTATTTACTATGTTTCAAAAAGGAACAAATGTGTAGAGGAAATTGAAATTAAATGCATATTTTTGGTTTTTCAATTTTTTTTTTTCAAAGAAAAGAACATGGTTTTGGGTTTTTAGAAAAAATTATCAAAAGGAAAAAGAAGCATAAAAAGCTTGGGTTGCCTCCCAAGAAGCGCGGTTTTGAGGAAACCGCCAAACCTACAATCAAACACAACAAACAAGTGAGTTATTTAAAAATCCCATCAAAGATCTCATTAACTTATCAAAAGAAGATGACCAATTTTCAACAAAATGGTTATATGCAATGAAGAGCAACAAGCATGACAAATGACATACATAAGAGACAAGATGAGTCATAAGCAATTTGTAAGAAAAGGTGAGCACAACAAATGTGTCATACTCACCCAAAGCCTTATCATTTTCTTCCAAAGGCACAAGAGGTAGACTCTTCAAGTCATGCATATCATCACAATCATACTCAACAACCACATATTCAAGTAAAGGGGTAAGAGAAATGAGGTCTAAATGATTGGTAGATGAAAAGAACTCATCATCAACACAAAAGCAAGCCTCAAATTTCTCCAAAAGAGGTTCATTGAGTGGAAACACATCATAACCCCTCACTTGTTCTTCTTCACTAGCCTCATCATCAATGTCAAAGCCAAGTCCATCTTCACTCCTAACAAACTCCATCCTTAAGGAGACACCCTCCCATTTTATCAAGTTTCCAACACTAACATCATCACAAAGAACGGTGGGTGTTCCAATCTCCTCAACCACAAAGTTCTCATCTAAATCCACAACAAGATTGTTGTAAGTCAAGCCTATAAACTCTTCATCATAAGGCTCATCAACAATCTCAAATTCCTCACAAAAACACTCAAGCCTTTCATTCTCCCAAGGGGTTTCTACCCTTTTATCTTCCTCACAATTCTTATCATTATTTTTCCTTTCTAACTCAAGAATCATCCTCTCAACATACTCTCTTCCCAATGACTCATGATCAACCACAAATGATACACACTCCAACTCATTCAAATACAATTGCTCCACAACTTTCTCTTCAAGTAAACAATTTGCCTCAATCAATCCATAATCACATTCAAACATCATAACCTCTACCTCACACCCATTACTAGATAATTTGGAATTCACATGGTGTGGTGTAGGTTGGCATAAGGAGTGTGAAAGTTGTCTTGAAAAATGGTGAGGTGGTTCATAAGAAGTGTTAAAGACATGCAACTTATCAACATCATTCACCATATAATCATCCATGGGGGTTTGGGGAAACAAAGAGAGACACACATCAATGTTATCTCCAAAACTACCACATGGTTCACAATTAAATGAAAAGGCTTGCATGTCACACACATTCATCGGAAGAAAGGAAGAATGATAAGAGGGAACATCATGCATATCATTATTAACATCATTTATCACATTCATGTTCACAAGGTGTGGGTAAGAATAAGGAAGACAAGCATTTGAGTCATATCCTAAATCACCACAAGATTCATAAGAAGATGTTAACTCATGCATAACATTCACATTCAAGGGAGGTGAAATTTGATTAGGGAAAATGTTTGGCGCATCGTAATGAGGTGGAGAATAAAGTGGTGTACAAAGGGATCAAAGAAATGCAAGTTATCAACATCACTTATCAAACAATCATTCATTGGGGCTTGGATAGTATAGGAAGGGCACAAGTCAAAACTATCTTCAAAACCACCACATGACACATAATTTGATGAAGAAACATGCATAGAATCCATTGGGTGAAAGGGAGCATGGTATGGTTGAACATTGTGCATACTATCTTCATTATTCATCACATTCATCAACATGGGAGGTGGGGATGCATATAAAGAACAAGCACAAGAATCATTTCCCAAATAACCACATGTATCACAAGAATATGAAAATGAAAATGCATGCACATCATTCTCAATTATGGAGGGAGGGTTAACACGATTTTGTTGAACATTTTGAACATAAGAGGGAGAATCAACCTCAACTTGTGGTTCAATCAATCGTGTCACTCTCCCAAACCCATAATTAGCATCCGTCATAGCCACTTTCTCAAGTAAAGATCTTGCCTCATCATCACCCAAACTATCAAAGGCACCTCCGGCCGATGCATTTATCAAATCTTTAATGGCATGATGCAAATTGTTAAAGAAAGTTTGTGTGATTAGCCAAATTGGGATCCCATGATGAGGGCAAGCTCTCAAAAGTTCATTTAACCTTTCCCAAGCCTCACTTACATTCTCAAACTCGCCTTGATGAAAAGTAAAGATCTCATTTCTTAGTTTGGCGGTTTTAGAAGGTGGAAAATATTTGGTAAGAAAGGCTTGGGCAAGGTCATCCCAAGTAGAAAATGTGCTAGGAAGGTGAGAATATAACCATCTTTCGGCTCTATCCCCAAGAGTAAGGGGAAAGAGCATGAGTTTTACAACATGTTCGGACACACCATTCTTCTTCACCAAAACGCATTTTCTATTAAACTTCTCCAAATGGTCCAACACATTCTCATTTGGTAGACCAAGAAACACATCTTTTTGAAAAATTTCAACCCAATCCGGATGCAAGTCAAGCTCCACATCCTCTCCAATATCAATAGGAGAGGCAAACAATTTCGGATCGGGTCTACTATGATCACGTAAAGACATGGATAAAGACATTATTGAATACACGACACTAAATGCAAGACTCTAAATGCAAGTGACTAACAACTATAACTAAAGATGCAAGTAAACAAACAACATATTTTTTTTTCTTTTTCAAATATTCATTTTTCTTTTCAAAAGCTATAAAATGACTAATCCCAAAACTAAACTAAGACTTATATCTAACAAAACACCATCCCCGGCAACGGCGCCATTTTGATATACCGGTTTTTGCCGTCACTTTCGGTACCAAAAACTATTTGTAAAGTAACCCAATTTAAGTAGTATAAATCGGGGTCGAACCACAAGGATGGCGGGGTTAGGCTACAAGTCTAATGTTTAGTTCTAGTCTAGTCGGTCGATGAGATTGATGTTGAAAATATTCTAAAAGTAACTAAAACAAGAAATGAATGAATAACTAACAAGTTAACAATGAAAGTAGATATAAAATGACTAATTAAGGGAGTTAGGGGGATTAAGGGGGTTCATGTATCAAATTGAGTTTTCAATGGGGTTTAAAGATTCATTAATCGACAAAGTATAAGTGCTAAAATGAGGTCTTAATACTCTCTCGAGTTACTAAGTATCCAACCACCCTATTACTCACTCTCGTGACAATAATAAGAAACGGTCTCATCCTAAATGCGCCTAATCAAGTCCCGGGTCTCCCACATCGACTCAATAACAAGGTCAAATAACACTAATCGTCATTAGGGTTACACAACACATTAAAGTACCAATTAAGTGACAAATTAACACAAGTTACTTAACGATTAACGATAATAATGACTACCCATTAAATGAAATCCCAATTTAATACACTAATCCCTTCCCCCTAACTAATTATCTACTCTAACATAATTAAGGACACAATAATTAAGCTACCCACTAATAATAAATATGTAATAAACATAATTAAACGAATAAAGTAACAAACTTGGATTGAATTAACAAGTAAGACTAACATAAATAATGAAATGAAAATGATAAGAACAATAAAAAAAGAGATGAGAAAATTGTACCATATGAAAGGAGATTGCATTAATGGGATAGATCTATAACTTGAATACAAAAAGATTATACCTTGAACCGAATTGATGAACAAAATTAATATCTAATTAAACTAATAAGGAGGAGAAATAATAGGAGGTTTTATTTTGAGACCTACTTTTTTTCTAACTACTCGCTTTCTACTCTAAAGTCTCTTTAGCGTCTAAAATTGTGGGTCGAGGGTTTTATTCCCTCAATACAAAATATATTAAAAGACAAAACCACCCTTCACTTAAACTCCCCAAAAAGAGTGAAAGCAAAGGGCAAGATTGTCACTCTCTTTGTTCTCTTCAATACTCAGATAATTACAAATCAATCGGGTCAATCAAATCCAAACCACAACCAGACGACGACGCATGTGTCGACTTCGGCACGACGAGACAAATCGGAACTGGTTTTCGATAACTGAAGTCCGGTGTGCTGGTGTGACTCGGTTTTTGAACTGAGAACGATGGTGGAGTTGGATGCGGTGGACGACCTGGTGGCGCAGCTTGTTGCAAATCAAATTGGCGGCTGATTGAATTGGTGTTTGTCGATGTTGTTGCTGCTTCAATGGTGGTTCAACAATGGTGGTCGATTGAAGTCGGGCTGATGCGAGGCTGCTCACGGTTGAGGAATTGGTGGCATTTGAGTTTATTGTCGGATTTGATTGATGATGACCAAGTCGGGTTCGGCATTGAACCGTGATAGCTGCTGATGGGGTTGTTACTGTTGGTGTTTGTCGAATTTGTCGACATGGTGATTGATGAAATGGTCATGGTGAATGGTGGTGGAAGATGATGATGGGTTTGTCAATGGTGGTTAGTTGTCTGTTGTCGTGGTGGACGATGGTTGTTTGTGTGCAGGTGGAATGGAGCTCGGGGATGATGTTGAATGGAGGCGCATGAGTTTAATGGTGGATGAATGGTGTTGAGGTGATGGTGAATTGCAGGAAGGTTGAAGATGATGAAATGGTGGTCTAATGTGGAAATGGTGACTGTCGAGATGATGGGGGACTGTGTGAGGGTCAAAGGTTGACTTTGAAATGCTTCTTTATTTTATTTCCTTTGACCCGTCTTGATTCCGTCTCGTTTCACTTGCTCGAATCTCCACTTTATTATACGTCTCACCTACAAATTATATTTAATTAAATAAAAGTAATAATAGTAATAATGCTAATATGATATAAAAAACCGACTAAGATGACTAATTATTATAAATTAGTAAATGAAATGAGCTATTAAAACAATTAAGCACGTAAAATCGAGTCGGAATAAGGTATAAATGCGGGGTAAAAAACGACTAAAATACTACTTATCAGACGGTAGGGAGGGTTACCCCCTAAAAAAGAAAAAAAAAAAGAAATCTATAAGTTTAGAAAATGAAATTAAATAATAGAAATCAATATACACAAGCCAAAAGTAAAGTGAAAATTATGTTTAAAATGAAATATGCGAATGTGATATAATGGCAGAAATGTCGATGTTGCCTTGAAATGCGTGCCCGCGAATCTAGGAAGTCTGAAACATGGTAAACTTCTCGTATTTACCAAAATAAAACCCCGCAGGAATAGGAAATCATGCGTTATAGAATTAGGAAAGATCCAACGCGGAAATCACAGAAGTGAGACCGGGGAAGAGGCGCAGCATGAGCTGCGTCCGTTCTGGCGGATTTTTGGAAACAGCAATTAGTATAAATAGAAGCGTCGACGAAGCTTAAATTCACACAAATCTTTCGTCTCTTCTTCGTCTATTCACATAAAACTCCCAAAATAAATCTTCAAAAAGAGAATTGTCATCATGAATACTTTGGAGATCCGTTTGAAGGAATGGACCAATGAATTTTCAAATATGGAGAAGCATGACATGGGTGCTTATAACCTTGGGTCTTTATTGAGTTTGAAACTCATTAAGGTTGTGAAACCGTTCTTGGATGCTTGCCTTGACTATTGGGACCCGAATTATCATGTTTTCGCGTTTCCGGAGGGTGACATTTGCCCATTTTCTGAAGAAATTGCTGCTATTGGTGGGTGGGATCCCGAACATTTACCTGCCATTCCGTCCACTTCACAAGGGTATAAGAGCAAATTCGAGAGACTTGCTTGGGACCGACTAGACTCGAGGTGGACCGTTTAGTTACCCCGAAAGGCGTGAGAATGTTGGACTTTGTAGACCGATTCATCAACAGGGCCGACCCTACTATTTCTCATGTTGCTAGGAGGAGGGCATTTGGCTTTTGTTTGCTGCACGTGTATGTCTTCCAAGGACACGTTGATGAAGATTTGAGAGGTGATCCCCGTCTTTTGGGTCTTATTGAGCAAATGGAGCTGCGCAGGAGCCCAGCTTGCTTATGCTTAGGGGAGATTATTTTGGGTTTGGATAATAGGAAATCCAACCGCGATTTGCAGTTCTTGGGGAGTCCCGTCATTTTGCAGGTAAAAGACATCTTCTTTTTTTTTTTTTTTTTTTTTTTTTTTTTTTTTTTTTTTTTTTTTTTTTTTTTTTTTTTTTTTTTTTTTGATGTCTAATGCCTGCTCTTGGTAGGTTTGGCTTATGGAACGGCTCCGATTGATCGAGCCCCCAGTTCATGCACTTTCCTATCATGCTCGTTCGATTGCGATGAGGACGCGGTTGTACATGGTGGACTTTACCTGGGTCTGTGACTAGTGGAAGAACAAGCTGAAGAATGATGATGGTCCGTTGATTAGGTGGGTTGTACCGTGGTGGCACCTCAAGTCTGTCACTGGAGTATCTTCTTTGGATCCCACTAGGTCCGTGCGCATTCCGGGATTGGAGTTTATGGTATGCATCTTTCCGGAAAGACTGATGAGGCAAGTTGGGCTGAAGCAGAAGATCCCTAGGCTTGATACCGTCCCGCAGACTGCTATGGCACTTACTACAGAAAGCCGAAGAGAGTGGGCTATTAAATGGGCCCAAAGAAATATGTGGTTCTTGAGCTTCTCCGCCAATGCTTTGTGGGTGTCGGATTCTTATCTGATGTGGAGAAAGGCTGCAACTCCGGAAGAGCGCGAGAGACTGAGGAAACGCGAGCCTGTTGACTACAAGGTGCGCGAGGGAGAGAAAGAGAAGGAGAAGCATCTGGCAGAGGGAGAAGAAGAAGCTGGGTTTCAGGTCGTTCATCCTTCGAAGAAATCAAAGACTACTCCTGTCGCGGAAATGGTGGTTGGCAAGAATGGCAGAGTCAGGCCTCGAGAAAGACCGTTGGTGATTAGGTCTGAAGTGGTGCAAGAGCGCCCGGCTCGAGGTCGTGACAAGAAATATGACAAGAATGACAAGGGCAAGGGGAAGATGGAGGAATAGCCCGAGTCTTTATTTATTATTTGATTATTATTATTATTGTTTTTGTAATAAAAAGGAGGGATTTTTTTAGAATCCTAGCCTATTCTATTTTTATTATGTAACGTATTACTATTATTTAGGAAATGAATGAAATAAAAGGTTAAATGGTTATGAAACCGTTAAAATTTTCTACTTTATTATTCTTGTCGAATTTCAAATGCAATGCAAATGTCCTTCTATTTACATTTTAGATATAATGGGTTGAATCCTGTGAAGGATTGCCTACGTATTCACTTGAAAAAGCGAAATCAAACCCTTGCGCGTAGTTCGAGTAAATATAAAAGAATAATTGTTCGAAGCAAGAGCTTGTAATGAACATAGAAAATAAGCATGAGCTTTTGCTTACTCTGGAGGTGCGAATTTAGTTTATTTGATGATATGAGGATGACAAACTTGTCAAAATGCAAGAGCACAGTGACACTAGCTTATTTCAGCTTGGCCAGGGGCCGTTTATTTAGTGCCACAAGCGCGACACATGGGTTTACGCGAGGCGCGTGTTTGGTCCTATTCTAGGCATAGTATCGTTTCAGTTGGTCGAGGTTTGTGGGGTTTGAAAACTCATTCCCATCTAAGTCTGTAATTCTAACCGCACCCCCTGGGAGTATGGATTTGACTAGAAATGGTCCGGCCCAATTAGGTTTGAATTTTCCCCGTGGGTCAATAGGTAAAAGAGCTCTAACCGATTTGAGTACTAGGTCTCCTTCTTTGATGTTTCTTGGCCTAACTCTTTTGTTGAAAGCTCGTTTGATACGGGCTTGATATGTTTGGACATTATGTAAGGCGCGTAGCCTACGTTCATCCAGGAGGATGAGTTCTTCATATCTATCCCTCTTCCAATCGGCCTCCGGGATTTGACTTTCTAGTAGAATACGCAGGGATGGTATCTCTAGCTCGACTGGTTGTACGGCTTCCATGCCGTAGGTCAAATAGAAAGGAGTAGCCCCAGTGGGCGTCCTAACAGACGTACGATACCCCCATAAGGCAAAGGGTATTTTGCTTGGCCAATCTCTGTAGTTGTCGATCATTTTCTTGAGAATCGTGACAACATTCTTGTTTGCCGCCTCTACCGCGCCGTTAGTCTGTGGTCTATAGGGCGAAGAGTGGTGATGCTTAATCTTATACTTGGCTAGCAATTGCTCGGTTTCAGCTTGGAAGTGTGACCCATTATCGCTAATGATCTCATGTGGGCAACCATATCGACAGATGATGTTGTTTTGTATGAACTTTGCCACATTTTTGGCTGTAAGACCAGTGTAGGAAGCCGCTTCTACCCATTTGGTAAAATAGTCAATTGCCACTAGAATGAAACAAAGGACCTCCTGTTCCGGCTGGGGTTATCTTCCCGATTATGTCAATTCCCCATGCAGAAAATGGCCAAGGAGATGTCATCGTGTAGAGCAATGAAGGAGGGACATGTTGTACATTCCCGAAGATTTGACAATTATGGCAATGTCTCACGTATTTGATGCAATCGGATTCCATCGTGGTCCAATAATATCCCAAACGCGTGATTTTCTTTACCATCATAGGCCCACTCATGTGAGGACCGCATTCTCCGTCGTGGACTTCTTCCATCACCTTTCGTGCCTGTGAATGATCAAGGCAAGGCAGCACTACACCAAGAGGTGTTCTTTTGTATAATTCTCCTTGCATCAGAATATATTGGGAAGCTAGTAGGCGTATAGCGCGTTGTCCCCTCTTGTCCATATCCGGTGCATAGGTACCATTAAGCTTGAAATTCAGGATTGCTTGGAACCATGGTTCCTGTGTGATTTCCTCTTCATCGGTGATTTGGTGGACATAAGCCGGCTCTGACCATCGTTCGATGCACAAAGGCATTTCCATCATGTGATCTGGCATGTTTATCAAAGATGCAAGTTTCGCAAGAGCGTCCGCAAATTGATTTTCCTCCCGAGGTAGGTGTAGGTATGTTACATGATCAAAGAATTGGGCGACTTGGTCTATCCTAGCCTGATAGGGTGCGAGGCTTTCACTTCGGATTTTCCAAGATCCTGTAACTTGGTTGATGATCAGTGATGAATCCCCATGTACTCGGAAGTTTTTAATGCCTAAGCTTACTGCCGCTTGTAGTCCAATGAGACAAAGCTTCAGATTCTCGGCATTGTTTGTCACCTCGAAGTCGAGTTTGACAGCAATCGGTGTATGCTCACCTTCAGGAGAAATGAGCAACACTCCTATTCCGAATCCTCTTAAGTTGGATGCTCCGTCAAAGTATAGGTCCCAGGAGTCTACATCCGTTTGGAGTATATCCTCGTCGGGAAATGACCAAGTATCTATGGCTTGTGTGTCGTTGATAGGATTTTCTGCGAAGAATTCGGCGACGGCGCGACCTTTTATAACTTTCAGTGGCACATATTTAAGGTCGAATTAAGAGCATCGAGTCCATCTTGCCGGCGTCCGTTGAGGACGGGTTTCTCGAAGAGGTATTTGACTGGATCCATTTTGGAGTATATCTTGACGGAGTAGCTAAGCATGTAGTGACGTAGCTTCTTTGTTGCCCACACAAGAGCGAGGCATGTCTTTTTGAGTTGTGAGTATTTGCACTCATATTCCAAGAACTTCTTACTTAGATAGTAAATAGCTCTTTCTTCTCTTCCTACAGTTTGAGCCAGCATGGCACCCATGGCGGTTTCGATTCTTCGTGAGATATAAACCAAGAGGTTGATCTCGTTGTGGCGGCATGAGCACTGGTGGTTTAGCCAATATCTCCTTGATTCGGTCAAACGCCTTTTGACAATCATCATCCCACATGGTGTGGTCTGTTTTATTGAGTTTCTTGAAGATAGGCTCACAAATCATCGTAAGTTTCGATATGAATCGACTTATGTACTGTACTTTTCCCAGGAATCCTCTGACTTCTTTTTCTGTTTGAGGTTGTGGCATTTCGATCAGAGCTTTGATTTTTGAAGGATCTATTTCTATACCGCGTTGGCTAACGACGTATCCTAGGAGTTTCCCAGATGTTACCCCAAATGTGCATTTCTGGGGGTTGAGTCTAATGTTGTACTTTCGTAGCCTTGCGAAGAACTTGCGAAGGTTCGCAATATGTCCCTCTCTTTCCTTGGATTTGACGATCATGTCATCTACGTATACCTCAACTTCTTTGTGCATCATGTCGTGTAGGAGTGTAGTTGCGGTGCGTTGGTATGTAGCTCCGGCGTTGATCAGTCCGAACGGCATTACCATATAGCAATATGTTCCCCATTGGGTGACAAATGCGGTCTTGTGCATATCTTCCATGGCCATCTTGATTTGGTTATAACCCGCATATCCATCCATGAAGGATAGTAACGCGTGGTCTGCAGTATTGTCTACCAATATGTCAATGTGAGGTAGAGGAAAGTCATCTTTTGGACTCGCTTTGTTCAAGTCCCTAAAGTCAACACAAACACGGATTCTCCCATCCTTTTTGGGTACGGGTACTATGTTAGCTACCCAAATCGAATACTCGAAACTTTGATGAACCCGGCTTTGAATTGCTTGTCAACTTCTTCCTTAATCTTTAGAGCACATTCTTCTCATTCGTCGAAGCTTCATTTCACGGGTTTGAAACCTGGCTTAATCGGAATCCTATGTTCGGCGATATCCCTGTCGATCCCTGGCATGTCTTTGTAGGACCAAGCGAAAACGTCTTTGAATTCATTTAGGAGGTCTATGAAATCGGCCCTTTCGGTTAAGCTCAAG
This sequence comes from Silene latifolia, assembly GCF_048544455.1. Classification (NCBI taxonomy): domain Eukaryota; kingdom Viridiplantae; phylum Streptophyta; class Magnoliopsida; order Caryophyllales; family Caryophyllaceae; genus Silene; species Silene latifolia. The sequence continues at coordinate 72,273,122 of NC_133537.1, read as the reverse complement.
GTAGTCCCTATCCTAAGTTCTTTGGGTTCTAGTTCGGTTCCTACATTGATGGGTTCGGTATCCTCTATTACCGGTCCCCCTTCCCCTTCCTGTAGTATTTCTTTGGCTACGTAAGGAGGTATTTTGATTGAGTCTGGGTCTTGGTCATCCTCAGTATCATCGTAAACAGAATTGCACTCAAGATAACGCAAAGAGTAAGCAGAACCTGATTTATTCATATTAAGATTTGAGTAAAGTTGAAACAAAGAAGCCAACCGATTCATGGTCGGTGGCGGCAAAGGGACGATGGTGGGGCATTTCCCGAACTACTGTGACTACTCGAGGCTAAGCTAGGAGAAACGAAGGGAGTGGGGATGACGACAGGAATAGACTCTCTAATGACTTCTCTAGACTCCGACTCCGACTCCGACTCCGACTCGAACTCATCGTCTTCTGGTTCTCCTTTGAACATCTCTCCTTCTCCAGTGGTGAGCTTGAAGAGTCTTCCTTGGTTGTTGGTCCATTTGATCGATTTTCTCCATCCTTTCTGCTGTTTCGTGTCGGTTTCTGTGATCAACGCGGTGGGGTTGAAGCGATCGTCTTGAAGAATCATAGTAATGATCTCATCCTGCGCAGCCCTAACGAATCGGTCTTCTCCAAACAATAGGCTAACAGCTTGTTCGTCTAAGCAAGGTGCTTGACGGGTTTTGACGGTAGGAACCGTTTCTGGAGGAATGAAGTAGCAATCGTGAAAGATCTCGATTCCGGCTAACTTCCTCTCAAGATAATGCCAAGGTTCGGGAAATCCATGAAAGAGTTCTGAACTTCCTTCTTGAACAAAGTACCCATTTAAAGTGGGGAGATATGGCCTCATTTGGACTCCCACGTGCTTGCGATTTTGGACTTGGGCTAGCATTTCGAGAACTTCTTCTTTTGTGGGTTTGTACCCCAGTCCAAGTGGTATTCTTGTTGAGTTGCCTTCCTTGTATGGTGCGAAGGTATTCTTCCGAATTGGGTTTAAAGGCATTCCAGGGAAGTATCCCTGGGATTTGAGTATGTGGTTGACCACCAAGTTGGAGTAGGGATTATAGTATAAGGGTGCCAATTCGCTTTTCTATAACACTTACACTTTGGAAGCCCGCAAGTTCGTATACGGGATCCGCAAGGACTTGATTGTTTGATTGCTTCTCGATTATTGCCTTGATGGGTGACGAAGTGATCGTCACTACTTTGCCATTTAGTGGGATCTTGATCTTTTGATGAAGGGTGGATGTTACCGCTTTGGAAGCGTGAATCCAAGGCCTTCCCAGAAGTATGTTGAATGAAGCTTCGATGTCCACTATTTGGAAGTTAACCTTTCGTTCGATTGGTCCCGTGGCTATGGTTAGGTTAGAGAGTCCTACCACTTTTCGTCGTGTGCCATCATATGCACGCACACCTTGATTGGTAGGGGTCCAATCCGACTCTTTCATACCTAGCTTGTATGCCGTTTTGAGGGGTATGACGTTGACCGCGGAGCCATCATCTACCAAGGTCATTGGCACATTCTTCTTTAGACAAATGACAGTGATGTATAGAGCGAGGTTGTGACTAGCGCCAAAAGGTGGCAAGTCTTCGTCCGAGAAAGTAATAGGATTACTTAGCTTAGGTGATTCTTGGAAGACCAAGTTAACTACATCTTCGGGAGTAGAGTTATGTGCTACATTTAGCTTGGCCAAAGCTTGCAGTAAAGCTTGGCGATGTGGGAATGAGCTTGCTATTAATTGCCGATGAAAGATCACCTTGGTCTTCTGTAATTGCTTGAGCAAATGGTCAGTGGGGTCATCTTCGTTGTCATTTGGTGTGATGACGTTGGTTGAACCGTTTTGAGTAGTGTTTTGATATGGGCGACCCGAACGAGTTAGGTGGTCCACATCTTGGTCTTCACCATTTTGGACTATTTCTTTGACTAGGGAGTTCTCAATGAGATACTCGTCCTCATCATCATCGGCCCAAACCCCATTGACTGCTGCTAGTTCCCTCATTCTCATGATATCACCTTCTACTCGTATGATTTGATCGACTAGTTTATCAACCACGGTGACTACTTCTTGCATAGTGGCATTTTGAGAGAAGATCAATGGTACACGTTCTTTAGGTATTACGTTCGGATTGCGTAAGTTTGTTACCATGCTTTCTAGTTCCCACACTTGTCTATCTACACTCCTTGCCCATGTGATGAAGTCGGAAATGGTAGGGGAGATAGTAGAGTAGAGCCTTTCTTTCTCAATTGCATGAATTTCATTTTCGGTGGGAGAAATGAGGTGTGAGCAATCTAGGGTAGATTCATCACTTGTAATCACTAGAACTCCAAGAGGATTCTGAGTGTTGTTGGGTTTACCTCCTGGTGGTATTGGGAGTCGACCATCTTCAATCATATCTTGAAGCACGTGTTTCAATTTGAAGCATTTTTCTGTGTCGTGCCCTTTGCCCCTATGGTATTCACAGTATGAATTTTCATCCCAAAACTTGGACTTCCTTTCGGGTTCGGGAGTAGGTCCAATGGGTTGGAGTTTACCTTGCTTCATTAACCTTTTTAGAGCGTTGGAGTAAGTATCCCCAAGGTTTGTGAATTTTCTTGGTGGAGTAGTTTTCTTAGATGGCTCGAGAAGGTTAACTTCGTCGGTCTTGCTAGTAGAGCCGTATGAACGACTTGTGGACCCTTGATATCCTCGACCTACCGTTTTGGACAAGAGTCCTTTACGGATGTCGTCTTCGATCCTTGTTCCTAACACGGTCAAGTCCTTGAAAGTCTTGATGTTTTGATATCTCAAATGATTGGCATAGATGGGTTTGAGATTATCCACAAACGTTTCCACAAGAGTAGCCTCATCCGGGCGTTCAACTAGTTGAGTTCTAGTCTTCCTCCACCTACTTAGGAAGTCGGTGAATCCTTCTTTGTCATTTTGGGTAAGAACCTCTAGAGTGCGCATGTTGACTTGGATCTCGGCATTATCCGCGTATTGCTTAGAGAACTCGATTGCGGCGTCTTCCTAAGTAGCAACTTTCTTGTGATATAAAGTGTAGAACCATTGCTTCGGGATGGTGTCAAGAGATGAAGGAAAGATCCTTAAGAACATCTCGGGTTTGATGCCCTTGATAGACATGTAATCCTTGAAGGCACGGATGTGGTTCAAAGGGTTCTCATGTCCTTTGAACTTGGGGATACCCGTCATGTTAAAGTTAGTTGGCAATTTGGAATTGACGGCTTCATACTTGCGATTGTTTTCCCTATAAATGTCATCACCCTTAAGGTACATCAATTGCTCCTCTAGGTATTGGAGTCTTTTCTCAGCTGCAGTCATTCCCACGAAAGGATTCTCATCCCTAGATTCATCATCGGAATTATGTAGTACTTCACTTTCATGAGGGGGTAACCTTCCCTCAACGGAGAAGATACGGCCTTCGATAAGCTCAAGGCGGTCATATGTTTGGTCTTGGGTAATTTTCATTTGGGCTAGCGCGGCGAGGATTCGATCATTACCGTCTTGAAGGTGGTGGAGATTCGTTTCATCACTTGATCCGGGCATCTTGGAAACTGGATAAGAGATCGGCGGCGAATCAAAACACGATCGACCATTCTATCACACTTGCTAAAAGAGGAAAAGTTTTGACTCGTGAAGTGGGTGTGTGCCACTTGTGTTGAGTGAGTTTTGAAGAAAGACAAGGTCTTTGAAAATGTGTGTCCTAGTCAACTGTAGTGTAGTTGTAGGAGTGGAATCGAAGTGAGGTTTTGAAATGGGCTTGTGGCCCGAATTTTGACTCGACAAACGGACAGAGTTTTGACCGGATTTTGCGCTAAATGGAAGCCCTATTTCGAAATTCTCGTTTGAAAGAGGGTTTTGATTTTTGAAAATTTGTCATGGGTTTGTTTAGAAATGGTGATCACATAAGGTTTACACATTTATACAAGCATTATAACGGGATGCTGAGTGCATTTAAAAGGGTTTTGGTTTAAAGGGTGGGTTGCCATACCGAACCATCAAACCCGAGGTCTGTGGAGAGGCTCGTGCCAAACAAGAGTAAGGCCGATTCCTAGTCCATTTCCTCAAGTAGTGAAGGCCCTTGATACAAACAAGAGTAAGCATCATGGTATGGATGACGTCAATCGCTATCCATCCTTAGGCCCAAATAAGAATTAGGACCGTTTAGACGGGACGATTGGTCGAATGGGTTGGGTTGGGCCTAGGAAGGCCGAATAAAACGGTCTAGGAAGACCGAGTTATGAAAACCGACAATTGTCTTGTACAAACTATTCCCTAACCTTGTTCAAGTTTCACCCTTGCTACACGTAAGTGTATTATCCCAAATGAGTCGCCAAACCGCGTGACAGGGCCGCCCACGGGGCGCTTGGTGAGAAACGAAACAAGCGTTTGCATTTTGTATGGAGTCGCCACCAATTTTTATGGGAAATTGGAACCGTTCGAATACCTCGTGTCATGTCAAGACACAAAGTAGTGACATGAACACTAAGCAATCGTTACCCTTAGCATTCTATGTCTAGAATGACTCTCGTAGATGCCAATGAACACGGGTGCTCACGGAGATCTGGAGTAAGGGGTGAGGGTACGTATTAGGAAGCTCTTTTGATCGAACACCTAATCCCGCCCGCCTCGATAGCGGCCTCTACTAATTATTAGGGAAGTTATTCGTACTTGATATATCGTCGGCTATATGCATGCAATGCAACATCCATGGATTAATCCTAACATGTGAGAATTAGACTAAGTCGGTTGACAGTTAATTAGCATACAATTGGGTCAAAGTAGGATTTAATGCTCATTTCATATGTGGAAACATACAAGCAATAAAAGAAATACAATAATGAAAATTACAATAATTACAATGGGATAGGCGATTTATGTCGAAAATACCTTTAAAACGGATAATTTGAGAAAACGAATAAAGGAATAAATTATGAACAGAACAGAAGTGATAATACGATCAATAGTAGATTAATACGTAAACTAATTAAACTAGGTCGAGGCAGAAACGGAGTTCAGGGACAGAACTCAGCCAGGAACAGGCGCAGCAGAGCTGCGTCTTTTGGAATAGGCGCAGCAGACGCTGCGTCTGTTCTTGGCTCGATCCGTCATGAAGCCGTAATTGCAAGCCGTTAATGTCGATTGGTGATTTTAATGATTAATTGATGATATTTACTCGGATGAAAGTGATTAACAAGTTATTTAACACATGAATAGGTCATAAAAATATGATTGAGACGGATGCAAACGGATTAATTACATGATTGAACGATTAATTAGTGACATCGGTGAATGAAACAAACTAAACATGATGAATTAATGACAAATTAATGACGAACATGTGAATGAACAGATGAAAACTATATCAAAGACGAATTCCAGGAACTCAATATGAACAAATTGAATCCCTACAACCCGGATTGAACTTAATGACGAAAACCCGCAAATATTGGATTATTAGGGATTTAAGTCTGATTTATGACAAATTAAACATGAACATGATGATGGTTATAATACATGTGGAATTATTATGATACTACGATGAAGAATTAACAGACGAAGCAAGCAAAAGAAGGATTTGAATACGAATTACAGAGGACAAACGAAGAAGAAAGGAAGCAGGAACTGCGGCAGCCTCACGAAGAGGCGCAGCAGGAACTGCGCTCCTTCGAAGAGGCGCAGCAGTTGCTGCGTCCTTTCTCAACTGTTATCTACTGGAAATCCGCAAAAACAGGTTTTAACAAAGGGTTTTAGAAATCGATTTTAACGGTATTTTCGACATAAATCTTACAATTGATGATACGAAAAGTAAAATACAATAAATAAATAAAGAAATTATACACCCTCAGACTTACATGTTGACGAAACGAGAAGGACTAAGATATCGATTAGTGAATGCTCGACGCGAATGCAAAGAGAGTGCCCTCGTAAGAGGAAAACGATTGATTAATTAAATTGATTGAGTGTAGTTGGTCAAATTGGTCGGTCATGCAACGGAGAGGCTGGTACCCGGAAAGATCCGAGCTTACGTGGTCGAAAGTTCAAGCACGTAGGCGCCAATAAGTAAGAACAAAGTCTAGAATGCAAAGGGAGAAGAGAAGGGCGGACACTCGCGTGAGAAATATGAGGAGCGAAGGCTCCTATTTATACTAATCACGTGAAGGAATTAGGGTTTCGGAGACTCTTTGGAAGTGAATCTCGGAAAGATATGAAAAAGATACGAGAAACGAGCAGAAAAGGGCCTGGGAAGAGGCGCAGCAGCCACTGCGTCTCTTGGAAGAGGCGCAGCACCTGCTGCGTCTATTCCCAGGAGGTTTCCTCCTGCTGAAGAAAGATTTCCGCGTTTGAGTTATGGTAGGACGGAAATAATTCGAATATCCTAATATCTTATATGAATATTACGGGATATTATTTGCCAAAAGATAAAATTTATGAAATATGGAATAGAAATATCCGGAACATTCCAGAACATTCTGACTCGGGATTTAACAGTTATCAGGAAATGGAGACGGTTTTGGACCCGGACTCCGAATGTACTCTAATTACTGCCAAAACGACCGTATCGGGACGTAGATGACAACTAAGAGGTCGACATTAATATTTGAGCGATCACTTGACGATAATCTTACGAACTGTCACAAATCATTCCGCGTATCAAACATGCGGCCCAATCATCACCGAGTGGTTTGCGGGAGGTGCAGAAACGAGGTATCTACACCTTTTGGCTTCACATTTTGCTTGCGTTTGATAATTTTGGCTTATGATTTGATTGATTACCATATTAGATTGCGGGCACGCTCTCATGAGTCGAGGATTGTTGAGTGATTAATCACAAAATGTCCTTTTACACAAAATTGAGTTATGAGTTGATCGTGAAAGTCCGAAAGTCAAAAGATCATGCAAGAGCCGAAAGGTTTACTTGAAGTCGACCACACTACGCCATCGTGTAAATCTCAACCATGATGTTTTTTATCCTTATGCCCATGTTGTTTAGGGATTTGAATCATTTTGCTTGTTAGCTATTTTAGAATTTGCAATGTTGGGATAATTTCTTGCTTGAGGACAAGTAAGGGCTTAGCTTGGGGGAGTTTGATAAGTGCATAATTTACATAGTTTTACCCCTTAGATTAGCTCCATTTTACATGTCATTTAGCACTTATCATAGTGTTTTGAGCTAATATTTGTTATTCTAGTTGCAATTGCTTGTTTCCACATATTTTGTAGGAGTTTAAGCTTTTAGGAGCTAAAATCCAATAAAGATGCAAGCTAGAGTGCAAAAGCTAAGCAAGAGCAAGTATTGGATTAAGTGTATGAAGTTGCAGGGGTTTTTGCATGAAGATTTAGTGGATTGAAGTAAGAATTACAAATGAAGTCAAATGCAAAGTCAAGCCCAAAATGAAAGTCCAAATTAAGGTGGAAGCTTTGGATGCTAAGGAGCTTTGGATGCTAAGATTAAGAAGCATTATCGGGTGATTAAAGGAGCATTAAAACATGAACATTGGATTCCTTGAGCATTAAACCAAGAATTGAAGAGAAAGAACTCGGATCACTACGTCCCCGATCGGGGTTGAACAGTCCTTGGATGTGTTCAATGCTCCATCAAATGTATACGTTTCCCTTATGATCTCCTATAAATAGAGGCCTCAAGGGACGACTTTCACACAACCTACACACATATTTTTCCATCTAATATTCTCTCTATATATTAGTAGTAGCTTAGCTTAGATTAATTTTAGTTTACCTTAGTTTGCTTACATTTCCCTTAAGCATTTCAATTTATAATACAATTTCTATTCAAGTCATATTCAATTTACATTTCAAGTATTGGTCTTCCAAGTTCCATTTCTATTTCCATTGCAAGGTATCCCTATTCATATTTTCATTATGTTCATCATTTCATTTATCATTAGTTTAATTTACATTTCCACCATGTTAGAGTAGTTGCATATGTCTAAGGAGTAAGGGAAGCCATACATGATTAAGTAATATATAAATGTTAAAATGAGGATAAGTTAATATTGTCTAATAGTTTCTATCACATGTTTGCATCGTCACGTTTAATCTTTGGTTATTGGCCGTAATAGTAGATTAAGTTTTTTAATTCATTCTATAAGTCGAGAGGCACGGAATCGGATTAGACTAAGCATGTGTAGTAGGACGACCTAGTCATAAACGAGAGTTTCTCTAGGACCCGGTCTATGGTTGACACTAATATCGTAAGGTGGGTGTCTTTAAGCCTAAACATTTACCATAAAATCAACTTCCTAACTTGACATAAGCATTTACGTAATTAGCATGTGTGACCCGACCTCCCTAGACATTTTATTCATTATTGTTTTATCACTTCAACCCAATTAATCAATCGATAATCTACCAAGGTAAACTTCAATCCATAACAACTAAATTATAAACTCCCGTCTCCTTTGGGTTCGACCCCTAAGTACTACATTAATTTGTTACCTAGGGTATAAATATTATCTTTGCATAGGTGTGCGATAGCCTATCAGTGCATATGATACAACAGTAGACAAGTATATAAACTTATTATATAGCTTTACGCAAACAAAATTATGTATAATCATATCACATCCCCTAATCACATGTTACTAGTATAGCCACATTGTAAATCATCCATTCTGGAACATCATTATTCATCACATATTATCATATATGAACTACTTTTCCAACAATTCCAAACATCATTGTAAACCAACTATCATGCAACATGTTTATTCACAACACTTTCCCATTCCACCACAATCATTTTCCAACATTTCCATACAACACATCATCTAACATATGCAATAGAACATCAGTAAACACATAGCGATCCCATGACACCCCATAGTGACCGATTTAAAGTTGTAGGGCGAGTTCGCAACTTTAGGACGTCTCCCAAGTCTTTGCATTAGCTCCTAACAACTCCTACCCGGGTTCATTTTATTTTGACTCCCTAAGTTCATTGGGTTCATTAGTTCTGATACCAGTTTGTAACACCCCCATACTCCAAGTGCCTTACCAGGACCACTTAAAGCATGAGAATGCTACCATCTCGGTTACCCAAGGCAATGTATATCAAATAGACCATAAAAGAACGTACTTTAATAAATAAGTTTAAGTGATTACAGAACAAAACCAATCAAAGTAAAGTACAAATGTTCTACAACCAAACTACAAATCAAGTAACAAAAGTATAAAGACAACACAATGGAAGACTACTATCGGACTCGTGGTAACTCCATCCCACTAATCCCGCGCATCTATATTATACCTGCTAGACAACCGCTCACCACCCCGAATGGATCATCACAGTTTTAAAACATTTAAATGGGGTCGATGCGATTACACAAAAAAACAAGCATGAATAAAACAATACCACAACCAATTCAATCAACCCAAACACGATCACATCACCACACACCTGACTACACACTAAAGTGTGTAGCCCTGCCAGATTACCCATCGCAACAGGTAATCCTTGCCGCCAGTGGGGGACCGCAGCCATTCCCACCTAAGCCCCGCTCATCTCATCCGAGCGATAAACCCATGTTCATTAATGTGCACATCCCTTCTGTGGCGGGTTCCACAGAAGGCAAATCAAGGGCGTAAAGCCACTCCCGCAAGTGACTCCACTCAGCCAGGGACGCACTCCGAAGATCACAGACAGTTATACAACAATCACCTTACACAATCAACAATTACCAAAAACCAATTCCAATACGATAATTAATCAATCAACAACAATCAATTACCAACACAACCATGTAACCAATACTGAGTAGGGAAACCCTATCTGGAATAGCAATCACCACAGACGATCTAGCAGCTAATCAGAATCTCTCCTCTATGAATCCTCCTCCTATAACATGCACATATACTATTACCAACTACACATCACAAAACACCCAAAAACCCCCAACATTACCTAATTAGGGTTTTAATGAAACTCAACAAAATGCTATAAAAATTATATAACGAACTTACACTTGACACGACGATCACAACGGTATAACGAACAAGATGATCCGACGAACCTAGCCTTGGGGATTTGCCAATAACGCGAGAGATGCGAACAACGTAACTTCTAATCTCTCTTAAAAGGTTTTAGAATGTTGAAAAGTGTTTCAGGAAAAGTGACGGAAGCTTTTTATATTACTCTCGCATTATTAACAAAACCCGGCTAAACAATCCCGTAAGACACACTAACTCGATCGAGGAAGTCACTTACTCGATCGAGTGCCCCTTACTCGATCGAGTACCCATCAGGTCAGCTACTGTTTTGAGTAAAAAGATACTTACTCGACAGAGTAAGCCTTACTCGATAGAGTACTCATAAACATAGAAAACCGTAGTATTACATTAAATAACTAGCAAGCAATAAAACTTCCATAGAATGAACCTTGCTCTTGTCATGCCTCCCATACAAAAGATGACTCATCATCCTCAAAAACATGTTGGAGTACGTGTCCTCAACAATAGTGCGATCACATTAATGAAACTCATGATAAGAATACATAAAGGGATGATTCATTTATATAAATCAACTGATCAATATTAATCGGTAATGATTGGCTGACTAGAGTTTGACATTACTGTCGTTTGACGGTGGTGATCAGTTGATCCCTTAAGGTCACACCTAAAGGACGATTCCCTTAATAGATAAATTAATTAATTGTATATTGATGCAGATTAATTAATTCCTTAAAATTGAACAATTTGTATATGTGAGTAAGAATATATATCTTATTGTAATTCGATTAAATAAGATTTGTTTTAGTAAATAAAATGTTATATTAATAAAATTTTGTTTATGAAACAATTAAATTAAGAATGATTGGTTAATTATAATTACAATATGTTGTAGATTATATTAACATGAACCATTTTATATCCTTGTGATTATGAATTACTAGTCAATTGTTATATATAATTGAATTAATATATGTAATAATATTTAATTGTTAAATATGCATTAATATTATTAATAACATGTTACATGTTACATGTTACACATTATATGACAAAATGACAATTGACAAAAATAAAATGGATTCCATATTACCTATGGGGACCGGTTTTTTAGAGGTAATTAGGGTGAAATGGTTAATTGTTTTTTAATTGTTGAAAACACAATGATTGCCATTATAGTCTAGACTACACCCTAGTTCATTTTGATAAGAACAATTCTAAAAAGAGGAAGGGCATGCATTGGTTCTCTTGGACACTCCCTCCCACCGGTTTTACACTCCTCTAATAAGAATAAGAATTGTTCTTATTCTTATTCATTCTTACATGTTGTTTTTACAACTACTTCTCTCACATTCTCCATTCTCTCTAAAATTAGTTTTAGTATATATATTTGTTCAAAATCAAATATTCATTTAAGATTACTAAAATAGTAATAAGAAATAATATTAGATTATTTTTAAGGTTTCTAATAAATATATCTAGTTAATATATTATTAGAATTAAGGGGTAGTCTTGGTGCCATCAAGAGGAGAATCTCTACTATTGGGATTTTGGGAGGATCAACCATAAACTTGTAGCTCAAGAACAAGTGTGGGAAGGAGTCCTCACTTGTGCCCTAAAACCGACTTCCTCAAATGTAAGGAACTTTGTTCTTACCTTCTCTTTTTATCATGTTATGCATGCACTAGATCATCATCTATATTAATGAGTAATTTAGATCAATAATTAAATGAGTTTAATTAGAGGGTTAAGAATCCTTTCAAGTGATATCATGAGCTTAGGTTGTTGCATGCATAATCGGTTTATTGTTTTTCCGAGTTAAATGTATAACATATAAAACTAGAGATTTTGTAATTTATATTATAAGGTCACGAAAATTTTTGCATGTTATATATTCTGGTCCTATAATATATTTAGGTCATTTTGATGATTTATGGTATTTTTTGGCTTATTTTAATGATTTTTAGTGATTTTATTACATTTTTATGAATAAAATGGTATTTAAAATACTAAAAATAGTTAAACTTAGTTTCTGACCTTGAAATTTTTTATGACCTCACATGCATATTTTACTTATTGTATGTAAAAGTTCGTATAAATTTGATTTATTTTGCATGATTTATAATTTTTATGAGATAAAAATGGAATAAATGGAGGTAAAATGGCTAAAAATAGTTAAACTTCGAAACAGGACATGATATTTTAATATGTTGTCACATGCACTTTTTAATCACCGTGTGTAAAATTTTAGATGAACTTGATTCATTTTGCATGATTTATGAATTTTTAGTGTAAAAATGACATAAATAGTGACTATTTTAGCAAAAATAGCTAAAATGAATTACATGGCATGATAAAATTATTTTAGGTTAAATTATTATCCTACATATCAGATCTAAAGTTGTAACATTGATTAGATTAATTTTCATATGCTTTGGATGTTTTATTTGATAAAACCTATAAATCGCAACTATATTTTTTCTCGAAATAAATTCAAAAATTTCAACCTTGATTTTTGACATTATGAGTGTCATGGAAATATTTCAGAATGTTCAAAAATTGAAAATTCAAATTTTGAAATTATTGTAATTTAATTTGGATTTATTTCATAAAAAGTTGTGATTTTAAGGTCTATTATGAGCATAAATGTTAAATCAAGTTGAATTATTGTCAAAAATTGAGTAATGACTAATTTTTGAGTCCTGAAAGGTTAGGATAATTAACTTGGACTAAAATTGGATTTTAGTATTATTTTGTGATTTTAATAAGTTAAAGATCGCGAATAACCATAAAACCGGATTATATTTACAATATAAGTTTAAATAGGGCGATTTGGCACATAACTTGGCATGCTAGATATATATTATAATGCTGCATTTTTCCTAGATGAATGTCATATTTTATTTATATAATTTTGAATTATGTAATTTTATCTTAGTATGACCTTATTTTTAATCGATATTACCCGTAATGTAAGGGAATATTGATTCGGTTGTAATTTATTGTGATCTCGAATCACTTTTATTTTTATTAGATTTTATTTTACAAATGTATAATAGGAATTGCAATGTACATTTTATTAGTTAATTATTTGTAATTCCGGAGTTTCCAAAAGACGATGCCATTCGGAAAGGAGTTCCGATCGAGACAGCGGGGGCCCACGGGGGCGCTCGGGAGGAAGAGAACAAGCGTTTACATTTTGTTGGAGTCGCCACCAATTTTTATGGGAAATTGGAACCGTTCGAATACCTCGTGTCATGTCAAGACGCAAAGTAGTGACATAAACACTAAGCAATCATTACCCTTAGCATTCTATGTCTAGAATGACTCTCGTGGATGCCAATGAACACGGATGTTCACAGAGATCTGGAGTAAGGGGTGAGGGTACGTATTAGGAAGCTCTTTTGATCGAACACCTAATCCCGCCCGCCTCGATAGCGGCCTCTACTAATGATTAGGGACATCATCTATACTTGATATATCGTCGATTATATGCATGCAATGCAACATCCAAGTTTTAATCCTAGCATGTGAATTTAACTAAGTCAGTTGACACATAGTTTAACAATCAATTGGGTCGAAGTAGGATTTAATGCTCAATTACATGTGAAAACATACAAATGATACAAAATACAAGGAATAAAATTACAATAATTACATCGGGATTAGCGATTTATGTCGAAAATACCTTTAAAACGGATAATTTGGGAAAAGAAAGAAGAAAGAATTAACGAACAGAAATTAAGGCGACAATACGGATAATAGTCCATTAATACGTAAGCTAATTAAACTAAGTCAAGCAACAACGGAGTTCAGAGACAGAACTCAACCTGGAACAGGCGCAGCAGGACTGCGCCCTTTGGAAGAGGCGCAACAAATGCTGCGTCTGTTCCAAGGGTGAGTTCTGGTTGGGAAGCCGGAACTGCAAATCGTTAATGTTCGTGGGTTAATTTAATGATTGATTTATAATATTTACTCGGATAGAAGTGATTATCAGGTTATTTACATGTGATTGATGGTCATAAAAGCAATAAACATGGATGAGACGGATGCAAACGAATTATTTACATGGAAGAATGATTGATTAGTGACATAGGTGAACAAAATAGACTAAACATGATGAATTAATGACGAATTAATGACGAATATCATGAATAACAGATGGAAAATATATCAAGGATCGAATTCCAGAAACCCGATATGAACAAATCGAATTCCTACAACCCGAATTGAATTTAATGACGAAAACCCGCAAATATCGGATTATAAGGGATTTAAGTCAAATTTAATGACGAATTAAACATGTGAATGAATGATAAATAATATACATGTGAGATGATAAGCTATTATGTCAAAGAACTAACAGGAAACAAACGAAACAAATTTGATGAACGAATTACAGAGGACGAAGGAAGAAGAAAGGAAGCACACTACTACAAATACAGGCAACCACAACGGCCCTTTAACAACGCTTATTCACGAAAATCATCAAAACACGTTGTAGAATTTATTCCGCGAATTTTACCAAACTTAATTACAACGGTTATGTGTTGTTAGCCGTTGTTATTGGTTTCAACAACGGGTCATACTTAAACAACCGTTGTTAATGAAAAAACTAATAACAACGGTTAAATTTTAACCGTTGTTAATGGTTTGGCGCCAAATTAGTGAAAAGTAATCACAACGGTTATATTAAAACCCGTTTTTAATACGTTTTAACAACGGTTGTAGACTCAATAACCGTTGTTATTAATATTATGAAAATCTTAAGAACAACATATTGCTTTATTCTGCTATACGCTACAAACACAAACACAAGCTAATACTGCTACTATATCATCCTCCATTCCTCCCTGATCGTCTCTCTGTCTTCATCTCCGTCACTATTGTCACGTCTTTTCTCCCTCATCGTGTTTATCAATCAGGTATATATATATGTTTCTTAGCAACGCTTATAACTAGATATAGGATTTTTTGGGTTATTATCTAATTTGTTGATAATTTAGCTTAATTGCTTTCCTGAATTTCGTTTATTTGTTTGCCTATTATTGTATTTTCTGAATTAGTTGCCTATTATTACGAATGTAGAATAATGACTCGAACTTGGATGATTGATGCAAATATGAGTGACCGCACCTACAAGGATGGTTTAGCTGAATTTTATGAATTCGTTTCGAACAATTTGAAAGGTTCTTCTAGTATTGCATGTCCTTGTGAAAGATGTGGTAATATTAGCTATATGGCTTTTCCGGACGTTAAAATACACCTAGAAAAGTGGAGATTTAGTCGATCCTATACACTTTGGATTTTTCATGGGGAATCATTAGAGGAAGAGAATAACTCTGAAGAAGATGATGTTGAGGTACACGAAAGGCTAACTGATGATCCTGAGTTTGCCGAGTTTTTTGAGTTGGAAGAGTTGGAAGTAGAGAAGTTGAATGTTGGGTCTATAGATAATGAAGAGAATGATGATGAGTCCATTGCTTTTGAAGATGTAGGTGATGACACTAGTAATTGGGATGACCTTACAACATGTATGAGAAGTTGTGTGAGTCCGAAGCACCTCTCGTATCCTGGTTGTAAGTTCACAAAAATGTCGGCTGTGGTGAAGTTGTATAATATCAAGGGGGCAAATGGGGTGAGTGACACGTGTTTCACTAGTTTTTAGCCTTGATAAAGGAGTTGCTTCCTGATGGTAATGTTCTACCTGTTAAGACATATGAGGCAAAAAAACTAATAAGAGGAGTGGGTATGAAATATGAGAAAATACATGCATGTCCAAATGATTGCATATTGTATCGGAAATTATATCAAAACTTAACCAATTGCCCTAAATGTTTGGAGTGGCGTTATAAGGATAAGGAAGGGATCCCGGCTAAGGTGTTGTGGTATTTTCCATTGATACCAAGAGTCATAAGGATTTATGCGAATCCCGATGATGCAAAAATGTTAACTTGGCATGAAACAGGAAGAATAAATGATGGAAAGCTAAGACACCCGGCTGATGGTAAGCAATGGAAATCGTTCGACGCTAAGTATCCCGAGTTCGGCAATGAACCTAGAAACTTACGTCTAGCGCTGTCCACTGATGGAATGAACCCACACGGAAACATGAGTAGCCAACATAGTACTTGGCCAGTAGTGTTGGCTATTTATAACTTACCTCCATATGTGTGCATGAAAAGAAAGTATTTGATGTTGTCGTTGTTAATTTCCGGCCCTAAACAACCTGGAAATGATATAGATGTATATTTGGAACCTCTTCTAGATGATTTGCGATTGTTGTGGGATAGTGGGATTGAAGTATTTGATGCATATAAGAACGAAACTTTCAATTTGAGAGCGATGTTATTGTGTACAATAACTGACTATCCGGCTTATGGCGACCTTTCTGGGCACACAGTTCATGGGAAAGAGGCTTGTCCATTGTGTGGGGAGGATATCGAGTCTGAATACTTGAAGTCTTCTCGTAAGTATGTGTATATGGGAAATAGGAGGTTCTTGTCTCATGACCATTGTTATCGCAAGATGCTGAAAGCATTCAATGGAAGACAAGAACTTCGTCAACCTCCTAGAATTTTGAGTGGGCATGAAGTTTATCAGAAAGTAAAGCATATTGAGATAGATTATGGGAAGAAGAGCGGCTCTAAATTGTCTACTCGTGGGTATAACAAAAGATCCATATTTTTTGATAAACTTCCATATTGGCCGACCGGAGGTCGAGGCATTGCCTCGATTTCATGCACATTGAGAAAAATGTCTGTGATAATATTATCAATACCCTTCTGAATGTTCCTGGTAAAACAAAGGATAACGCCGCAGCTAGGGAAGATATGAAAATGATGGGTATTAGGCTAGAGTTGGCACCACAGAAGAGAGGTAATCGTACATTTTTACCGCCAGCAGCTTTTACCCTTTCACGGAATGAGAGAAAAGAGTTGTGTGCATGCTTGAATGGAATTAAAGTGCCACATGGTTATTCGTCGAACATCAAAAGCCTAGTGTCGATGCAAGACCTAAAACTCACCGGGTTAAAGTCACATGATTGTCACACTTTGATGCAACAATTACTACCTGTGGCTATTCGTTCCATTTTTCCTGAAAAGGTAAGATATGCTATAACTAGATTATGTCTCTTCTTCCAGTCCATATGCGAGAAAGTCATCGATCCCGATGACGCGGTATCATTGCAGGACCTCGTTGTAACCTCTCTTTGTCAGTTGGAAATGTATTTTCTACCCTCTTTCTTCACTATCATGATTCATCTGACCATTCACTTGGTTAGGGAGATTTTGTACCTTGGGCCCGTGTACTTGAGATACCAGTATCCTTTCGAAAGATTGATGAAAGTCTACAAGGACTATACATCTAATCGGTATCGTCCGGAAGGTTGTATTGTTGAACGCGCTATTTTAGACGAAGCTCTTTCATATTGTTACGCTCATCTCTCCCCTGAGGAGTTGATTGGCGTTCCTAAGAATCGTCATAGTGACTGGATGACCGGAAAAGGTATTAGGGGCCGGGTTGAAAAAATTGTGACACGTGAAATGTTGCATTTAGCACACATGTATGTGCTAAACAACGAAGATGAGGTGCAACCTTATATTCAACAACACAAAGATGAGCTCAAATACGATCACCAAAACAAGACCGAGAAGTGGATTGCGAACGAGCATACGAAGACGTTTCCGAGTGGTTTAGGAATATTGTCTTACGATGTCTTGATCAAACTGGTGATGACATCTCTCCTAGGTTACTACGTCTTGGTTTAGGTCCAAATGCCAGGGTCACCTTTTACAACAGTTTTGCCATTAATGGATATACTTTTTACACCCGCGAGCAAGATGAGGTGAGCACAATGCAAAATAGTGGTGTGAGTTCTGAATTTGAGGCAATGCACTTTGCTACTTCAAAAGATAAAAAGCCTATTTGGGGAAAATGCCTTTATTATGGTGTTATTCAAGAAATATTGGTACTAGATTACATTGATTTCACAATGCCTTTGTTTCGATGTAACTGGGTTGATAACAACATCCATTGTGTCCGAAAGGATAAGATGGGATTTACGTTGGTCAATCTGGGTAAGGTTGGCAATAATAAGGATGATCCTTTCATAATGGCATCCCAAGCTAAACAAGTGTTCTATGTCACCGATCCTATGGATAAGAAGTGGTCTATTGTACTGTCTATAAGGAAAAGAAGGAGTAGTCCATCCGATAATGGTGATGATGATCAGGATGTCGTTTTTGAGGGAATGGATCAGTCTACCACTGTATCTTATTTCGACGATGTTGACACTGATCATGAGGACACTGAAAGCATCTATATGCGTGATGACCATGGTGAAGGTATTTGGGTTAACGAAGAAACTATGACATCCAAGAAACGTCCCCGATCCTGAGATAGTTCATCAGGACACAGTATGCATGCATGCTGGTGTTGTCTTATTTTCTTGATCTTATTATTAGATGTGGATGCTGGTGTTGAAATTGCTGAATAATGTTGCAGTATATGGTGCTTCTGTTGTTACAGTATGTATTGTTACAGGTTTGGACTGTAATGGAATTACAGTAATTTTAAAAAAAAAAAGAGGTTCAACAATAACAACGGTTATATTTAAATTACCCGTTGTTAATACTTTCAACAACGGGTGTAGTACCTCTACCCGTTGTCAATTATTTTTTTGACATATTTCATTTTGGCGCAAATTTGGTGAAAATATATTACAACGGGTATATTTTAACCGTTGTAATAAACTTTTGACAACGGTTTACTTTTATTGACCCGTTGTTATTAACATATAACAACGGTTCTTCTTTGAGCACCCGTTGTCAATAGTTTGTCTTAATAAAAAACTAATATAGAAACCCATACAAAGATGCCATACACAAACACACACAACATTATTAGTTCAACCGTCGGTATCCTGAGTTAATTCTTCTCTCTTCCTCGCTTTTTACATTCTCGCCGCCGGCCGTCGCCCGATTTCGAAGCCCGATTCCGTTGCCTTCCCTTATCATCCTGCTCGTTCTCTTTATCATCATCATCAACAGGTATGTTCACTTTAATTTTGTGTTTCGTCATTAGGGTTTTAAGACGATCATCTTGTTTCTTTTTCATGCATCTGTTTGTTTTTCGTCTTCTTTGTTATCTTTATCATCCCGCATCATCTACTTTACTCCTCTTATCAGGGTTTAGGATTTTAGAAGCTCAATCTGTTGTTTTAAATTTTCATTCCTATTAGGGTTTAGGGTTTTAGATAATACTCTGCATGTACGTTGTTAAGTTGTTCATTTACTATATCATTCATATTTGGGTTTTAGGATTATCATGGGTGAAAAACGTAAAAGAAGTCAAAAGAATAATGAGCCTGGTGATAATAAGCCTGGTGAGAGGGGTGCTACGAAGTGCAAGAAAGTCCTTGCAGCTATAGCCGCTAAACAGTAGTTCCAAATAACATGGAGTGAGATGGGTTTCCCTACTGGTCCAAATGCGGGTCTTTTCTCCAGTTGGATTGGTGCTTGCACAAGACAGTTTGTGCCTATCCATTTAGATGATGTTAGAACTTTGAATCCAAAATTGTCGGAGTTTTACTTGGCTCGTGTAAAGGAAGGCTTTATTATACCCGATAAAAGCCATGATGAGTATTTAATGCATAAGGCGGCGGATGTCCACAGCGGTGGAGGTGTGGCGTTGCTAGGGATTGGTTGTTTGTGGACAAGGCAACGGGGGAGATGCGTAAGAGCCCACCTGAAAACAAGTGTCCCACCATCAAGCGGGAAGAATGTGATCTTTTCAAAAGATGAGAACTACGAGAAGTTTCAGTTAAATATCCTCGCCTTTTAACGATTTACCTATCATTTTTTTAATTAATGAGTGCTTTATATAATATTTTTATTATCTCATCTACTTGCGCTTTTATATAATTATTTGAAGGCCGTTAGCGGAAGAAATCGTGCTAACATTTCATGCAAGAAGGGGAAATTCTATGGTTCTCGAGGCGGTTCTGAAAAGATAGAAGAGGACCTCGTAAGTAGCATGCATTATTCCCCCGTGAGACTTTATTTTTTTAATCACACTTGGACTTGCATTGATACACATTTACGTGTATAAATGTTACCATGTTAATGTGTAGGTGGCAAAAGGAGTGAAAGAGGTGGATCGGCATGTAACTTATAAACAAGGGCACACGCCTAAAGGATCCCGGTCGTCGCGTGACAAATATGATGAGGAAGTTTTGGCCAACATAGTAAGCATTATTTTATTAAGACGAGTTCATTACTAACTTTATTATTTTAGTCACAAATATAATTTGAAGTTTATTTAATATATTATAGGACAACGTATTGAAAGAGTTAGAAGAAGGAAATTCACTCCCAGTGGTCGTAATGACGTTCTTGCTAGAGCGATCGGCCGACCCGAACATCCAAGTCGTTTGAGGGGCGTCCCGTTACAGGTTGGAGTAACGAAATATTATGGGAAAACTGCCCAGATAAAGAAGAAAAGGAAGACTAAGTCTGAGAAGGCTGACATGGTAACATTTATTCTATTATTTTCATTTAAGTTCAATTCACATGTTATTGTTGGGATAAAAATTGCTGACACATTACATTCTTGGCAAGCAGCTTCAGTTAATGGCATCCGTACTACTAAAGCTGAATGCTGGAGGTAAGCTTTCCGAAGAAGAAGTGAAGATGATGGAGGATGTCATTTCTAAAGGGGGTAATAATAAGGTACAACAGATTGGTCAAGAGGCCGCTACTACCTTGGCAATACATGAGAAGGAAGTATCGGTCAACGAGATTCAGAAAGATCAGGTACCTAATAATGCTTTTGAAGTTGTAACAACTAAAGCCGATCAGGTACCTAATACTTCCTTATTTTTCTTTTGTTTTTTTTGGTAAGATCGGGGTGTGTTCACTTTGCCCGACTCTAATGCTATAACCCGACATGGTGCCATTGAATTAGTTAATTTTATTAGGTAAATAATGGGTCCGAAAAGGAGATGGAACTTGAGAAGACGGTGATGGAAAACAAAGATACATCCCCTTCAAGTCAGTTCCCTGTTTTCAGTAAGGTATGCATGAAGTGTTTAATTAGTTAAATTTATATGAATGCTGAAGTTTGTGCAAAAATCGGCCTGAGACAGAAAGCGTTTTTGCAAAATCTTTTGAATGCTGAAGCGTTTTTGCAAAGATATAATAATGTATGTGTATATTCTTCAGGCCGTAAACAAGAGGCCAGTTATTCTTGCTGACCCTAAAACCGAAAAGCCACATGTGCGTGTTGGCCGGGGTCTCGTAGAAACCAAATCTGCAACGTGAAACGTAGTTCATGGCGAAAAACTTTTGCCGAATCATAGAATAGTAGAGATAACTACAGTCTTTCCAGGCCATGAAAACTTTCAACTGCCTGTCCCAGTTCGTGACGACATTACCATTCTGGGAGATGCGCTTGGAAGTTTCATCCAATGGCCTGAAACTCACATCTACTTGGCGAAGATATCTCCGCCGCCTCAAGCGAAAGCGATTGGGGTTAGAAGAAATACCTTTATATATATGTTACATTTTTAATTGTTGAATGTTTTTATATGTTAAATTTATATGTTTTTTTTTTTTTTGTAGGGAACAAAAAAGACGGCTTTGGCGGATAAGCCTAAGTCCACAGACATGCCAACGACCTCGACTTCACAACAACTTGATGAGGTATTTAATTAACTTCTCCATTTTTTTAAAAATTAACCTCGCTCCTTTATTTATATTTTGTCTGTATTTATAAAAAGCATGGTAATTTTGTGTAGGGGACAAAAAAGACTGATAAGCCTAAGTCCCCAGTCTTACCTGCTACTACTACCTCATCATTGAAAGAGCAGGTTGACGAGGTATTTAATTAAGTACGCTATTATTTTTATTACTCCAACTAGGATATGTTACCTTTGGATTTTTTATTATTTTAATTATCTACTACATGTGTAGGCTGGTGGTAGTAGCACAAAATCAAAGACTCATTCTTTCCCGGACCTGAAAGTTAGGAGTTTAAACTCCACACAATATAAAGGGAAGGATTACATGCAAAAAGTAAGAACGGTGACGATGATGAGACTGCATGAGGAGGCTGGCCATCGTATAGCCACCGAGCAAGTGATAGTTATTCCGCTCGAGGAGGATATTCTAGGGGCTGAGCGCCAAGCACTTATATCATGGGATCTGCTAGCCGTATGGGCTGGCCTAGACCAGATTGATATATCACACATATTTGTTTGGATGAAGTAAGTTTCTTAATAAATAATTTCATAGTCTAATATTCTGACTACTAGATAGTGTTTTAAATACCGGAATTAATACCGTAATAATGTAGGATATTGAAATTGAGAGTGATCCCGAGAAGAATATTCCATCCGATCTATACAGTTCTGTGCCCCTATGTTTTATCTTTATTTATTCCGGATTTCTCGTTCGAACAACGGGTAGATTATATTGCTCAGCAATTGGCGACAACCAAGAAGCTGATTTTTGGCGCTTATAATGAAAAAGGGTAATAAACAAATTAATATTACGTTTCCCCCTACAATTGCATTTTCATAACTAATATATGTACTTGTTAATAATGATGATGTCTCTTGATGTAGGACTCATTGGGTGCTAGCAGCCATCATGCCGACAAGGAATAAAGTTTTCTGGTTGGACTCTTTACATCATCAACCAAGCGAGACTTTTAAGCACTTGATTAATATGTAAGTTTATAATACTGATTTATTTATAATAACATTTTTCATTTTTTATTTATAGAAAAAAGCTCTTTCATATTTTTGCCCCTAAAAAAATTAGTTTCTGCCTCCTTTTTTATTTTTTAAAAAAAGGACCTTTAAGAAGAAAAGAGCAAACGAGCGGGATCAACCCACGAAGATTCGATGTTGGCCCCGATTTTATTACGATAACAGGGGTACGTGCTCAAATACACTAACATTAAGTGCAAAATCTGTGTTTAATACTAATACAATACCTAAAGTTCAAGATTCGATGTGAGCCTTCTCTCGTCTGTTTTTTTGTAATAATAGGCCCCTCGCCAGGATAGCATACAATGTGGATACTAAACTTATCGGTTCATGTTGGAGATTATTAGGCGAAGATATCTCGTTATTCCAGAAAAGGTTAGTAATAATTTAAACATGTGTTTATTACTTTTTTTTAAATTAGAGCTAATGTTGTCTTGCTTGTTGCTATATATACCATGATGTTGCTAATGTTGTCTTGCTTGTTGCTATATATACCATAATGTCTTCTCTTTGTTTTTTCCGCATGATATGCAATCAACCCGTCTGAACAGATTGAGCGGTACTCAAGTGTAGATATAGACGAGGTAAGAGACATGTGGGGCAACTACATCTTAGAATATATTAGAAATGCATGATACTCAGAGTTTAGATCAACTTATTAGTAAATTTTTTGTTGAAGTTAGGGAATGATTAGTTCATGTAAATTCAACTCCTTGTAAGTATATATATATATATGATGCAAATTTCTTTGTTGTGGTTGAATTGAATCTATTGAGTTCGATGAACCCAGTTTGTGATTTATCTTTGTCTTTGGTATATGGTCTTTTGACATATGCGAGGTTTTTGAATGGCATGAAACAAATTTATTTTTTCAAAACATTAGGAGTTTGTAATAAAAACGGTTACTAAAAAAAACCGTTGTGAATACCTTTCACAACGGTTAATAAAAATAACACCGTTGTGAATGACATTCACAAATACCCGCGCATAATATTCAACAACAGGTTTTAATCGAAAACCGTTGTTAAAAGTCTTCACAATTTTGGAGGTAAAATTACAACAACGGGTATTAAACAAAGAACCGTTGTTACTAAAAATTTCAACAACGGGTATGTACCATAAACCCGTTGTCAAAAGACTTCACAATTTTAAAGGGAAAGTTACAACAACGGTTATACATACGACAACCGTTGTTATATTATTCCCTCCAAAATTTTGAAACACTTTCCACAACGGAGAACACCCAACAACAACGGCTTTTAACCGTGGTGAATACTTTAGACAACGGTTTCACTAAATAAGCAAACCGTTGTAAATACCTTCTACAACGGCCGCTTTAACAACGTCCGCTTTTTGATTTTACAACGGTTTTTACCCGTTGTTATAGGCTGTATCTGTAGTAGTGGCAGGAACTGCGGCAGCCTCACGAAGAGGCGCAGCGAATGCGCTCCTTGAAGAGCGCAGCGATTCTTGCGTCCTTTCTCGACGGTTTGTCTTCTGGAAATCCGTAAAAAGAGGTTTTAAAGCACGGATTTAGAAATCGGTTTTAATAAGTATTTTCGACATAAACCTTACATTAATGATGATACAAAAGTAAAGAACAATAATAAAAGAGAGATTATACACCCTCAGACTTACATGTTTGACGAAACAAGAAGGACTAAGTTATCGATTAGCGATGCTCGACTCGAACTATAATGCAAATATGAAAGTGCCCTCGTAAGAGGAAAACGATTAGATTAATTAAGTTGATAGATGTGGAGTTGGTCAAATTGGTTGGTCATGCAAACGAGGCTAGTACTCAGAAGGATCCGAGCTTACATGGTCGAATGTTCAAGCACGTAGACGCCAAAAAGTAAGAACAAAGGTCTAGAATGCAAAGGGAGAAGAGAAGGGCGGACACTCGCGTGAGAAATATGAGGAACGAAGGCTCCTATTTATACTAATCACGTGAAGGAATTAGGGTTTCGGAGAGTCTTTGGAAGTGAATCTCAGAAAGATATAAAAAAAATACGAAAAACACGCAGAAAAGGACCTGGGAAGAGGCGCAGCAGTCTTTGCATTAATCTTCTATATTCGCTCAATTTGGATCGAAAAAATTAGGGTTTTCAACCCAATTATTTCGAAAATTTGGGGCTTTTCTCCCAAATGGATTGCCCTTGTGAAATTGGTATTAGAAATGGATAATTGGCAGTATAAGGAACATAACCATGTATTTGTTTCGAATTTTCGTTGAGTTTTGAGCATTTGAGTGAATTTGAGACGGTTTCACAGCTAAACCGTAAATTGCTTCGAAATAGCCTTAGGATTGTCCATTTGCGATGAAACTTGATATTTGGGATCCTTGTATGATGGGTAAACTTCCTATCATCTCGGAATTTTGGTTTGTGACAGCTTTCTCAGGACACTTTTTAGGGCATAATCGCCGTTATAACGAAATGCTGCCGAAATTTCGACTCGAACCCAGAATTAGGCTTCAAATTAGGCTTGACTTGACCCTAATTACCACATGAGTGATTGGGTTTGTGAGGATATGGCCAAAGATGGCGAGAAAAGAGCGATTTCAGGGTTTTCGAAGGCTCGAAAATCCCTTAACTAAGGCTCGCCGTCACGTGACGCAGCCTAAATTTGCTTTTAATGCTGCAGGTGATGAGGCTTCTACCTCTGGGAGAGGTCCCATGGAGATAGACTCTGCCGTGATCGAGGAGGCTTTGGAGCAGGCTTTCACCGCTGCGGTGATGGCTGCTGGGGACGAGGCCCACAAGGAGGAGGCTGTTGAGGAGGAGGAGGCCCCTAGACGGGCCAACGTCGGACGAGGAGGTCGTCAGCTGAGGGGAGCTCCCGCGTGGGCTAAGACCTGGGAGAGCAGGCACTTGCTGTGGGCTGCAGAGGGTCACCACTCATCTCCTTTCATTCATTTCAATTGCTCACATCTTATCCAACTTTTATTCAAAACTAAATTAGCGTTTTGTTTCAAATCACAATAGGAGGCCGGGAACATCAGGTGTTTCTCGGGTTACACGACAGCGATGGAGTGCTACGAGCGGCTGTCGGCGGAGGAGCGCGCCATGATCGAGCGCGGAGCGTTCGGTGCCTTGGTGCAGGCCTGAAGGGATATCGTGAGGAGGAAATTGCGGGCTAACCTTAGCCTGGTCCGCGCTTTTCACATGCCTTTTGGTGAGGTGGGAGTCACTCTGGAGGACTATGGCATGATTTCTGGTCTGCCGTGCGGGTCTGAGGCTATGGAGTGGCCGGAGACTGCCATGAGGGTGGACTCGGCCGAGGCTAGGAAGTTGATCGGCTGGAACTTGTCGCCGAAGGCTGTCACAGTGCCTGGTTCGAGACTACTTTGCGGGAAAGATCCCGGCGCTGGTGACGATTGATGGGAGGGAGACGGCTCCTCCTCCTGTACTGCTGAGCAGAGGGCCCGCTTGTGGCTTTGGTGGTTTCTGTCTTCGATTTACCTCGGAGACAAGGGAGAGAGGCTGTCGACGAAGCTTCTTCCCTTCCTTCCTGACCTGAGCTCCCTAGGGCGTTGGGACTGGGTCACTGCTGGTTTCGCAGTCCTCATCCGCTTCATGAGGGCCATGGTTCGTCCGGAGTTGATGGAGAAGGGGACTTCTCCTGGTGATGTTGGTCCTGGACTTCTGTTGGAGTTATGAACCTTCATTGAGACTTAAAATCAATTCTCTTCTTTATCAAATTACGAAAGATCGTTATTGACTATCTTGCTTTACAGGCGTGGGTGTACTCCTATTTTCCGGGCCTCGCGCCCAAGAGGACGGAGCCGCTGGAGAGGGCTTATCCCGAGGTGAGGGATTGGGTCATGTGCAGGACGAAGGGAAAGCGTTCTTCTCACGGTGTCTAACGGCGGGACGTGAACGCTCTTCAGCTAGACAGCTTAAACATCTCACTAATATTCATTTTCTTCTATATTGCTTTTTAACTCGATCATAAGAATGACTCCTTGTTTGTCTTGTCCTAGTGGTTGCCCAGGCCTTGGGCGGAGTACGCTGGAGCGCCTCCTTTTGTGGCTGAGGTTCTTCGGCCTAGGAGTTCGAGCCGGCTGCTGTCGAGGATGTCGATGGGTCCTGTGTGGTACTTGGGCGAGCGCTTGGCTCGTCAGTGCTTTCGGGATGTGTTGACGGTTCCCTCCCATCCTCCTAGGACGATGTTCAGGGAGCCTTCTGAGGCTGAGAGGGAGGTCGACTTGGTTGGCGTTGGTGGTGACGCCCTCCTTCTTCTTGGCGATGACTACTCGGCGTTCCTCTACGGGAGGTTGGCGTACTGGCCGGTTGTGGTGAGCATTTTTATTCTTCTTGATTTTTGATTTTAAAACTACGATGAAGGATCATCGATTAATGAGAAACATTTGACTTTGCAGGAGGTTGAGGCGGCGGGCATCGAGCCCCTAGAGTACCCCGAGACCCTCGAGTACACTGACGCGACTGGGAGGACGACGATCTCCGAGCTGCGTGACTTTGACGTGGTTGTGACTGATGCTGGCCTGGACGATTGGCAACATCTGATTCGGAGGGTGAGCCTCTAATTTGCCTAATTCTTGTGTAAGAACACATTTGGTTGAACTTATTCAATTATTGAGAATTCCTTTTGAAAATGCAGGTTGCACCGTCTCGGTTCGTGGCGTTGTGGAGGGTGGCCAACCGGCTGCGAGCTACTGCCGTCGAGGCACTCTTCGGCGGTCGAGGTCGTCAGGTATGAACCTTGTGCCTATTTCATTTTTTTTGAATTTTGATTTTTCAACTTTTCTTGTAATTGCTGGAAATGATTGACATGAGCCAATTTCGTTGTTTTGCAGGGGGACCGCGAGCTGGAGCGAGAGTTGGCTCAGTCTCGGGAGGAGACAGCTCGCTTGTTGAGGGAGCTCGATGTTCGGGACGCCGAGATTCTTTGCTCTCGGGAAGAGTTGCGGAGGCGGAGGGCGGCCGCGTAGTTTTGTTTTGTTGTATTTTGCACATTTGTACATTTTGGTTCTTCATTTTGAACATTTTGGACTTTGTTTGGGGCGAAAGCCCCCAGTTTGTTGTACATTTCCCTTTTTGGTTGTATATAAGATGGCCTGAGTGCCTTTCTTTCTTTGGTTGTGTTGCTTGTATCTGCTGAGTTAGCTTTGAACAGGTTTGGTAGATGACGGTTTACGCCGTCATGCTGCCGAAATTTACATAGAAATCACGCAAAACATACATTTGTATATACACATGGCCTAAATTAGCGCAAAACGAAAGACTCAAAGGAGTGTGAAAATGCAAAAATTTGCAAAAAATTTGTCGGAAATGACCGGACGGTAGGGAGGGTTACCTCTAAAAAATAAAAAATAGAAACCTATAAGTTTAGAAATGAAATGAAAAAAAAGAATTAAATTAGTATGAAACTTATTTCCTAAAATGAATTATAATGAAAATTATTTCCTAAAATGAAAATGTGCAAGTGTGGTAAAATGGCGAAAATGTCGATGTCGCCTCGAAATGCGTACCCGCGGAATTAGGAAACACGAAATATGGTAATTTCCACGTATTTGCCAAAATAATAACCCGTAGGAATAGGAAATTATTCATCACGGAATTAGGAAAGATCCAATGCGGAAAATCACATAAATCAAGCTGAGGAAGAGGCGCAGCAGGTGCTGCGCCTGTTCCCAGGTGGTTCTGTTCTGGCAGATTTTTGGAAACAGAAATTAGTATAAATAGAGACGTCGATAGAGCTTTTATTCACACAATTCTTCCGT
Organism: Silene latifolia; assembly: GCF_048544455.1. Lineage (NCBI taxonomy): Eukaryota > Viridiplantae > Streptophyta > Magnoliopsida > Caryophyllales > Caryophyllaceae > Silene > Silene latifolia. The sequence goes on along the minus strand of NC_133537.1, from coordinate 72,244,630 downwards.
CTCTTCTTCGTCTTATTACATAAAATTCTCAAAATGGAGCATTTGGATTTTGCTTGTTGCATGTATATGTCTTCCAAGGGCATGTTGATGAAGACTTGAGAGGTGATCAATGTCTTCTGGGCCTTGTTGATCAAATGGAGCTGCGCAGGAGCCCAGCTTGTTTATGCTTACGAGAGATCCTGTTGGGCTTGGATAATAGAAAAGCCAACCGCGACCTACCGTATTTGGGAAGTCCCGTAATTCTGCAGGTAAAAGAACATTTCCTTCTCTTTTTTTTTCTTCTTTTCTTTTTTTTTTCGTTTGTTTTTTTTTTGTTTTTTGTTTTTTGTTTTTTTTTTGTCTAATACCCGTTTTTGGTAGGTTTGGCTTATGGAACGGCTTTGATTGATCGAGCCCCCAGTTCATGTTCCTTCTTATCATGCTCGTTCGATTGCGATGAGGACTAGGCTGTACATGGTGGACTTCACCCAGGTCTGCAATTATTGGGAGAACAATCTGAAGAGTGATGATGGCCCCTTGATTAGGTGGATTGTACCATGGTGGCACCTCAAATCTGTCACTGGAGTGTCTTCCTTGGATCCTACTCGATCTGTGCGCATTCCTGGCTTGGAATTTATGGTGTGCATCTTCCCCGAAAGGTTGATGAGACAGGTTGGACTAAAGCAGATGATCCCGAAGCTCGATACCGTCCCGCAGACTGCCGTGGTGCTTACTACAGAGAGCCGAAGGGAGTGGGCCATTAAGTGGGCCCAAAGAAACGTGTGGTTCTTGAACTCTTCTGCCAATGCCTTATGGGTGTCGGATTCTTATTTGCGATGAAGGAAAGCTACTACTCCGGAAGACCGCGAGAGATTGAGGAAGCGCGAGCCCGTTGACTACAAGGTGCGCGAGGTGGAAAAGGAGAAAGAGAAGCATTTGACTGAGGGAGAGGAGGAAGCCGGGTTTCGAGTTGTTCATCCTTCGAAGAAACCGAAGACCTTTCCTGTCGTGGATAAAGTGATTGACAAAAATGGGAAGCCTAGGCCTCGAGAAAGACTGTTGGTGATTAGGTCCGAAGTGGCGCAAGAGCGTCCGGCTCGAGGTCGTGACAAGAAATATGATAAGAATGACAAGGGCAAAGGGAAGATGGAAGAATAGCCCAAGTCCTTGCTATTATTTATTATTATTATTATTGTTGTAATAAAAAGGTGGAGTTTTTAGAATCCTAGCCTATTTTTATTTCTTTTATTATGTAACGTATTATTATTATTAGAAGGTGAATGAAATAAAAAAGGTTAAGTGGTTATGAAACCTGTTGTGATTTTCTATTTATTATTCTTGTCGAATTCCAAATGCAATGCAAATGTCCTTCTATTTACATTTTAAAATAATGGGTTGTATCCCGTGAAGGATTGCCTACGTATTCATTTAGAAAATGAAATCAAACCCTTGCGCGTAGTTCGAGTAAATGTAAAAGAATAATTGTTCTAAGCAAGAGCTTGTAATGAACTTAGAAAATAAGCATGAGCTTTTACTTACTACGAAGGTGCGATTTAGTTTATTTGATGATATGAGGATGACAAAACTGTCAAAATGCAAGAGCAAGGTGACATTAGCTTATTTCAGCTTGGCCAGGGGCCGTTTATTTAGTGCCACAAGAGCGACACGTGAGGTTACGCGAGGCGCGTTTTTTTTCCTATTCTAGGCATAGTACCGTTTTAGTTGGTCGAGGTTTGTTGGGTTTGGAAACTCATTCCCATCTAAGTCTGTGATCCTAACCGCACCCCCTGGAAGTATGGACTTGACTAGGAATGGCCTGGCCCAATTAGGTTTGAATTTTCCCCGTGGGTCAACAGGTAAAAGAACTCTAACCGACTTGAGCACTAAGTCTCCTTCTTTGATGTTTCTTGGCCTAACCCTTTTGTTGAAAGCTCATTTGATACGTGCTTTATATGTTTGGACATTATGCAAGGCGCGTAGCCTACGTTCATCCAGGAGGATGAGTTCTTCATATCTATCCCTTTTCCAATCGGCCTCTGGGATTTGACTTTCGAGTAAGATACGCAAGGATGATATCTCTAGCTCAACTAGTTGTACAGCTTCCATGCCGTAGGTCAAATAGAAAGGAGTAGCCTCAGTGGGCGTCCTAACAGATGTGCGATATCCCCACAAAGCAAAGGGTATCTTGCTCGGCTAATCTCGATAGTTGTCAATCATTTTCTTGAGAATTGTGACAACGTTTTTGTTTGCCGCCTCTACCGCGCCATTAGTCTGAGGTCTATAGGGCGAAGAGTGGTGATGCCTAATTTTGTACTTGGCTAGCAGTTGCTCAGTCTCAGCATGGAAATGTGATCCATTATCACTAATGATCTCATGTGGGCAACCGTATCGACAGATGATGTTGTTTTGTATGAACTTTGCCACGTTTTTAGCCGTGAGACTAGTGTAGGAAGCCGCTTCTACCCATTTTGTGAAGTAGTCGATTGCCACTAGGATGAAACAAGTGACCTCTGTTCCTACCTGGAGTTATCTTCCCGATTATGTCGATTCCCAGTGAGAAAATAGCCAAGGAGATGTCATTGTATAGAGCAATGAAGGAGGGACGTGTTGTACATTCCCGAAGATTTGGCAATTGTGGCAATGTCTTACGTATTTGATGCAATCGGATTCCATTGTGGTCCAAGAATACTCCAAACGTGTGATTTTCTTTGCCATCATGGGCCCACTCATGTGAGGACAGAATTCTCCATCGTGGACTTCTTCCATCACTTTTCGTGCCTGTGAATGATCAAGGCAATGTAGGATTACACCAAGAGGTGTTCTTTTGTATAACTCTCCTTGCATGAGAACGTATTGGGAAGCTAGTAGGCGTATAGCACGTTGTCCCCTCTTGTCCATATCAGGTGGATAGGTACCATTGAGCTTGAAATTCAGGATTGCTTGGAACCAGGGTTCCTGCGCGATTTCCTCTTCATCGGTGATTTGGTGGACATAAGCTGGCTCTGACCATCGTTCGATGCACAAAGGCATTTCCACCATGTCATCTGGCATATTAATCAAAGATACGAGTTTTGCAAGAGCAACTGCAAATTGATTTTCTTCCCGAGGTAGGTGTAGATATGTCACGTGATCAAAGAATTGGGCAACTTGGTCTATTCTAGCTTGATATGGCGCTAGGCTTTCGCTTCGGATTTTCCAAGGTCCCGTAACTTGATTGATGATTAGGGATGAGTCCCCATGTACTCGGAGGTTTTTAATGCCTAAGCTCACTGCCGCTTGTAGTCCAATGAGACAAGCTTCGTATTCTGTAGCGTTATTTTTTACCTTGAAATCGAGTTTGACAGCGATTGGTGTATGCTCGCCTTCAGGAGAAATGAGCAACACTCCAATTCCAAATCCTCTCAAGTTTGATGCTCCGTCAAAGTAAAGGTCCCAGGAGTCTACGTCAGCTTGGAGTATATCCTTGTCCGGAAATGACCAAGTATCTATTGCTTGTGCGTCATTGATGGGATTTTCTGCGAAGAATTCGGCGACGGCACGACCTTTTATAACTTTCAGAGGCACATATTTGAGGTCGAATTCTGAGAGCATCAAAGTCCATCTTGCTAGCCGTCCGTTGAGGACGGGTTTCTCGAAGAGGTATTTGACTGGATCCATTTTGGAGTATATTTTGACGGAGTAGCTAAGCATGTAATGGCGTAGCTTCTTCGTTGCCCACACAAGAGCGAGGCATGTCTTTTCAAGTTGTGAGTATTTACACTCGTACTCCAAGAACTTCTTACTAAGGTAGTAGATAGCCCTTTCTTCACTTCCTACAGTTTGAGCTAGCATGGCCCCCATGGCTGTTTCGGTTACTGTGAGGTATAAACCAAGAAGTTGATCTCGTTGAGGTGGCATGAGAACTGGTGGTTTTGCCAATATCTCTTTGATTCAGTCAAACGCCTTTTGACAATCATCATCCCGCATGGTGTGGTCTGTTTTTTTGAGCTTCTTGAAGACAGGCTCGCAAATCATGGTGAGTTTCGATATGAATCGACTTATATACTGCACTTTCCCTAGGAATCCTCTGACTTCTTTTTCTGTTTGAGGTTGCGGCATTTTGATCAGAGCCTTGATCTTGGAAGGGTCTATCTCTATATCTCGTTGGCTAACGACGTATCCCAGGAGTTTGCCAGACGTTACTCCGAATGCGCACTTCTGAGGGTTGAGTCTCATGTTGTACTTTCGTAGTCTTGCGAAAAATTTGCGAAGGTTCGCAATATGCCCCTCTCTATCCTTGGACTTGACAATCATGTCATCTACGTATACCTCAACTTCTTTATGCATCATGTCATGTAAGAGTGTAGTTGCGGTGCGTTGATATGTAGCTCCGGCGTTGATCAATCCAAACGGCATGACCGTATAGCAATAGGTTCCCCATTGAGTGACGAAGGCGGTCTTATGCATGTCTTCTATGGTCATTTTGATTTGGTTATAGCCCGCATATCCATCCATGAAGGATAGTAATGTGTGGTCTGCAGTATTGTCCACCAATATGTCGATGTGTGGTAGAGGGAAGTCATCTTTAGGACTTGCTTTGTTTAAGTCCCTAAAATCAACACAAACACGGATTCTCCCATCCTTTTTGGGTACAGGTACTATGTTGGCTACCCAGTTAGAATACTCGGAAACTTTAATGAACCCGGCTTTGAATTGCTTATCAACTTCTTCCTTTATCTTGAGAGCCCATTCCGTTCTCATTCGTCGCAGCTTCTGTTTTACAGGTTTGAAACCTGACTTAATCGGGATTCTATGTTCGGCGATATCCCTGTCGATCCCTGGCATGTCTTTGTAGGACCAAGCGAAAACGTCTTTGAACTCGTTTAGGAGGTCTATGAAATCGGCCCTTTCTGTAGAGCTCAAAGTAGTCCCTATCCTAAGTTCTTGGGGTTCTAGTTCGGTTCCTACATTGATGGGTTCGATGTCCTCTATTACTGGTCCCCTTTCCCCTTCCTGTAGTATTTCTTTGGCTACGTAGGGAGGTATTTCGATTGAGTCTGGGTCTTGGTCATCCTCAGTATCATCGTAAACAGAATTGCACTCAAGATAACACAAAGAGTAAGCAGAACCTGATTTATTCATATTAAAGTTTGAGAAATTTGAAACAAATAAGCCATCTGATCTGCGGTCAGTGGCGGCAAAGGGACAGTGGTTGGGACATTTCCCGAACTACTGTTACTACTCGAGGCTAAACTAGGAGAAACAAAGGGAGTGGGGATGACGACAGGAGGTGACTCCTTAGTGACTTCTCTAGACTCCGACTCTGACTCCGACTCCGACTCGAACTCATCGTCTTCTGGTTCTCCTTTGAACATCTCTCCTTCTCCAGTGGTGAGCTTGAAGAGTCTTCCTTGATTGTTGGTCCACTTGATTGACTTTCTCCATCCTTTCAGCTGACTTGCATTGGTTTCTGTGATTAACGCGGTAGGGTTGAAGTGATCGTCCTGAAGTATCATGGTAATGATCTCATCCTGCGCGGCTCTAACAAATCGATCTTCTCCGAACAATAGACTAACAGCTTGTTCGTCTAAGCAAGGTGTTTGACGGGTTTTGACGGTAGGAACCGTTTCTGGAGGGATGAAGTAGCAATCGTGAAAGATCTCGATTCCGGCTAGCTTCCTCTCGAGATAATGCCAAGGCTCGGGAAATCCGTGAAAGAGTTCTAGACTTCCTTCCTTAACAAAGTACCCATTTAGGGTAGGGAGATAGGGTCGCATTTGGACTCCTACATACTTACGGTTTTGAACTTGAGCGAGCATCTCGAGAACCTCTTCTTTAGTGGGTTTGTACCCTAGTCCGAGTGGTATCCTCTTTGAGTTGCCTTCCTTGTATGGTGCGAAGGTGTTTCTTCGAATAGGGTTCAAAGGCATTCCAGGGAAGTATCCCTGGGATTTGAGTATGTGGTTGACCACCAAGTTGGAGTAGGGATCATAGTATAAGGGTGCCAATTTGCTTTCTATGACACTTATGCTTTGGAAGCCCCCAAGTTCATACACTGGGTCTGCAAGTACTTGATTGTTCGACTTCTTTTCGATTATTGCCTTGATGGGTGACAAAGTGATCGTCACCACTTTGCCATTTAGTGGGATCTTGATCTTTTGATGAAGGGTGGATGTCACCGCTTTGGAAGCGTGAATCCAAGGTCTTCTTAGGAGTATGTTGAAGGAAGCTTCAATGTCCACTATGTGGAAGTTAACCTTTCGCTCAATTGGCCATGTGGCTATGGTTAGGTTAACAAGTCCTACTACCTTTCGTCGTGTACCATCGTATGCGCGAACACCTTGATTGGTAGGGGTCCAATCCGACTCTTTCATGCCTAATTTGTATGCCGTTTTGAGGGGTATGACGTTGACTGTAGAGCCATCATCTACCAAGGTCATTGGCGCGTTCTTCTTTAGACAAATGACAGTGATGTAAAGAGCCAAGTTGTGACTAGCGCCAAAAGGTGGTAAATCTTCGTCTGAGAAAGTAATAGGATTACTTAGCTTCGGTGATTCTTGGAAGACCAAGTTGACTACATCTTCGGGTGTCGAGTTATGTGCTACATTTAGCTTGGCCAAAGCTTGCAGTAAAGCTTGGCGATGTGGGAATGAGCTTGCTACTAATTGCCAGACTGAAAGATCAACCTTTGTCTTCTGTAATTGCTTGAGCAAATGGTCAGTAAAGTCATCTTCGTTATCATTTGGTGTGACAATGTTGGTTGGACCATTTTGAGTAGTACTTTGATATGGACGCCCTGAACGAGTTAGGTGGTCCACATCTTGGTCTTCACCATTTTGGACTATTTCCTTGACTAGGGAGTTTTCAATGAGGTACTCGTCCTCATCATCATCGGCCCATACTCCATTGATCGTAGCTAGTTCCCTCATTCTCATGATTTCGTCTTCTAGTCGTGTGATTTGGTCGACTAGTTTATCAACCACGGTGATTATTTCTTGCATAGTAGCGTTTTGAGAGAAGATTAGTGGCACATGCTCCTTGGATGTTGCGTTGGGATCATGTAAAGTTGTCACCACATTTTCTAATTCCCAAACTTGTCTATCCACACTCCTTGCCCATGTGATGAAGTCGGAAATGGTAGGGGAGATAGTAGAGTAGAACCCCTCACTCTCGATTGCATGGATCTCATCTTCAATTGGAGAAATGAGGTGTGAACACTCTAAGGTAGATTCATCACTTGTAATCACTAGAATCCCAAGAGGGTTCTGAGTATTGTTGGGTTTACCTCCCGGCGGTATTGGTAGTCGACCATCTTCAATCATGTCTTGAAGCACATTTTTCAATTTGTAGCATTTTTCTGTGTCATACCCTTTGCCCCTATGGTACTCACAGTACGAGTTCTCATCCCAGAATTTGGATTTCTTTTCGGGTTCGGGAGTAGGTCCAATGGGTTGGAGTTTGCCTTCTTTCATTAACCTTTTTAGAGCGTTGGAGTAAGTGTCCCCAAGATTTGTGAATTTCCTTGGTGGGATACTTTTTTTGGATGGCTCGAGAAGGTTAACTTCATCAGTCTTGCTAGTGGAGCCGTAAGAACGACTTGTTGAGCCTTGGTATCCTCGACCTACCGTTTTGGATAAGAGCCCTTTACGGATGTCATCTTCAATCCTTGTCCCTAGTACGGTTAAGTCTTTGAAAGTCTTGATGTTTTGGTATCTCAAATGATTGGCATAGATGGGTTTGAGATTATCCACGAACTTCCCCACAAGGGTAGCCTCATCCGGGCGTTCAACTAGTTGGGTACTAGTCTTCCTCCACCTACTTAGGAAGTCGGTGAATCCTTCTTTGTCATTTTGGGTAAGAACCTCTAGAGTGCGCATGTTAACTTGGATCTCAGCATTATCCGCATATTGCTTAGCAAACTCGATCGCGGCATCTTCCCAAGTAGCGATCTTCTTGTGTTCTAAAGAGTAGAACCATTGCTTTGGGATGGTGTCAAGAGATGAAGGAAAGATCCTTAAGAACATCTCGGGTTTGATGCCTTTGATAGACATATAATCCTTGAAGGCGCGGATGTGGTTCAAAGGGTTTTCATGCCCCTTAAATTTAGGGATATCCGTCATATTGAAGTTGGTTGGCAATTTGGAATTGACGGCCTCATACTTGCGGTTGTTCTCCCTATAAATGTCATCCCCTTTAAGGTACATCAATTGCTCCTCTAAGTATTGGAGTCTTTTCTCGGCTACAGTCATTCCCATGGGAGGATTTTCGTCCTTGGATTCACTCGCGAAGTTACCCACTATTTCACTTTCTTGAGGAGGCAACCTCCCCTCTACGGCGTAGATCCGGCCCTCGATGGTGTCAAGGCGATCATACATTTGATCTTGGGTAACTTGGATTTGAGCTAGCGCGGCTAGGATTCGATCATTACCATCGCAAGTATAGTTGATTAGGATACACATTTTCCAAAACTTTGTCCTTTCTTCAAAGCTCACTCAACACAAGTGGCACACACCCACTTCACGAGTCAAAACTTTTCTTCTTTTAGCAAGTGTGTTAGAATAGTCGATCGTGTTTTGATTCGTCGTCGATCTCTTATCCAGTTTTCAAGATGCCTGGAACCAGCGACACGTAAGGTACAAACATTTATACAAGCATTATTACGGGATACTAAGTGCTTTTTAAAAGGGTTTTGGTTTAAAGGGTGGGTTGCCATACCGAACCATCAAACCCGAAGTCTGTGGAGAGGCTCGTACCAAACAAGAGTAAGGCCGATTCCTAGTCCATTTCCTCAAGTAGTGAAGGCCCTTGATACAAACAAGAGTAAGCATCATGGTATGGATGACGTCAATCGCTATCCATCCTTAGGCCCAAATAAGAATTAGGACCGTTTAGACGGGACGATTGGTCGAATGGGTTGGGTTGGGCCTAGGAAGGCCGAATGAAACGGTCTAGGAAGACCGAGTTATGAAAACCGACAATTGTCTTGTACAAACTATTCCCTAACCTTGTTCAAGTTTCACCCTTGGCTACAAGTAAGTGTATTATCCCCAGCGGAGTCGCCAAACTGTGGACAGCAGGGGCCCACGGGGGCTCTCGGGAGGAAGAGAACAAGCGTTTGCATTTTGTTGGAGTCGCCACCAATTTTTATGGGAAATTGGAACCGTTCGAATACCTCGTGTCATGTCAAGACACAAAGTAGTGACATGAACACTAAGCAATAGTTACCCTTAGCATTCTATGTCTAGAATGACTCTCGTGGATGCCAATGAACACGGATGTTCACAGAGATGTGGAGTAAGGGGTGAGGGTACGTATTAGGAAGCTCTTTTGATCGAACACCTAATCCCGCCCGCCTCGATAGTGGCCTCTACTAATGATTAGGGACATCATTTATACTTGATATATCGTCGATTATATGCATGCAATGCAACATCCAAGTTTTAATCCTAGCATGTGAATTTAACTAAGTCGGTTGACACATAGTTTAACAATCAATTGGGTCGAAGTAGGATTTAATGCTCAATTACATGTGAAAACATACAAATGATACAAAATACAAGGAATAAAATTACAATAATAAGAAATTACAATAATTACATCGGGATTAGCGATTTAAGTCGAAAATACCTTTAAAACGGATAATTTGGGAAAAGAAAGAAGAAAGAATTAACGAACAGAAATTAAGGCGACAACACGGATAATAGTCCATTAATACGTAAGCTAATTAAAGTAAGTCAAGCAACAACGGAGTTCGAGAGATGAACTCAACTGAACAGCAGTAGCAGAATGCGCCCTTTGGAAGAGCGCGGCAGAATCTGCGTCTTTCAAGGTGAGTTCTGGCTGGGAAGCCAGAACTGCAAATCGTTAATGTTCGTGGGTTAATTTAATGATTGATTTATAATATTTACTCGGATAGAAGTGATTATCAGGTTATTTACATGTGTTTGATGGTCATAAAAGCAATAAACATGGATGAGACGGATTCAAACGAATTATTTACATGGAAGAATGATTGATTAGTGACATAGGTGAACAAAATAGACTAAACATGATGAATTAATGACGAATTAATGACGAATATCATGAATAACAGATGGAAAATATATCAAGGATCGAATTCCAGAAACCCGATATGAACAAATCGAATTCCTACAACCCGGATTGAATTTAATGACGAAAACCCGCAAATATCGGATTATAAGGGGTTTAAGTCGAATTTAATGACGAATTAAACATGTGAATGAATGATAAATAATATACATGTGAGATGATAAGCTATTATGTCAAAGAACTAACAGGAAACAAACGAAACAAATTTAACGAACGAATTACAGAGGACGAAGGAAGAAGAAAGGAAGCAGGAACTACGGCAGCCTCACGAAGAGGCGCAGTAGGAACTGCGCTCCTTCGAAGAGGCGCAGCAGTTGCTGCGTCCTTTCTCGACGGTTTGTCTTCTGGAAATCCGTAAAAAGAGGTTTTAAAGCACGGTTTTAGAAATTAGTTTTAATAAGTATTTTCGACATAAACCTAACATTAATGATGATACAAAAGTAAAGAACAATGATAAAAGAGAGATTATACACCCTCACACTTACATGTTTGACGAAACGAGAAGGACTAAGTTATCGATTAGCGATGCTCGACTCGAACTATAATGCAAATATGAAAGTGCCCTCGTAAGAGGAAAACGATTAGATTAATTAAGTTGGTTGATGTGGAGTTGGTCAAATTGGTCGGTCATGCAAACGAGGCTGGTACTCAGAAGGATTCGACCACTAGACGCCAAAAAGTAAGAACAAAGGTCTAGAATGCAAAGGGAGAAGAGAAGGGCGGACACTCACGTGAGAAATATGAGGAGCGAAGGCTCCTATTTATACTAATCACGTGAAGGAATTAGGGTTTCGGAGAGTCTTTGGAAGTGAATCTCGGAAAGATATAAAAAAAATACGAAAAACACGCAAAAGGACACGGGGAAGAGGCGCAGCGATCCATCGTCGTCTCTTGGAAGAGGCGCAGCACCTGCTGCGTCTGTTCCCAAGGGGTTTCCTCCTGCGGAAGAAAGATTTCCGTGTTTAAGTTATGGTAGGACGGAATATTTTGGTTTTCCTTAATATCTTGTATGAATATTACGGGAAATTGTTTACCAAAGGATAAAGATTGTGAAATATTTATAAAATATGGAATAGAAATATCCGGAACATTCCAGAATATTCTGATTCGGGATTTAACGGTTATCAGAAAATGAAGACGGTTTTAGGCCCGGACTCCAAATGTACTCTAATTACTGTCAAAACGACCGTATCGGAACGTAGATGACAACTAAGAGGTAGACATTAATATTTGAGCAATCACTTGACGATAAACTTACGAACTATCACAAATCGTTCTGCGTACCAAACATGCGGCCTAATCATCACCGGGTGGTTTGCGAGAGGTGCAGAAATGAGGTATCTACAGAAAGGCTATACTAGGAAATTTACTTTTCTTTATTTGCTTGTTTATATGTTTGCATGCATTGACAAATCATCATAACTTCACATGCATATTTTATCGTCTTATCGACTATTATCAGTTATAATTATCGAGTATTCATCGACTTAGTTCACTTAAAGATGATAGATAATAAATCGACAAGACCTCTCACATATTTAAAATTGAGATTAGCCTTACCAAATAGTAAGACTCATGAATCCCTTCGACATTTGGGGTAGATTCGGTTTCCCGGGGTACTTTTATTTATCATTGGGTAAGTGGGGTAATAAAACGTTATTACACACGAAATTTGGTTGGACTCAACGGGATATAAAGACTAGTCTTATGTTCCGGGGCTAGAGATGGAATTTATGAAATACAACGATCGAGAGTTCTATAGTAGAATCAATTAAAGAGTTAATTCACCAAATTTATGCAAGTGTGGGGTATATCGGTTTCCCGTGCCCATGTTTGTGTAAAGATGGATCTCGGAATCATTTATATAATTTAGGTGCGAGGTCATTATATAAATGCCTAATTTTAAACCTTGTTAAAAATGGTTACAAGTAAAATGATAAATGTTAATTATTTCCTTAGTTTCCTTTTGTCGTCAATTTGATTAATTTGCAATGACAACTCCGATTTCATCCGCTTCCACAAGTGGAACCGCTCCACCTCTCACCAATGCTTCTTGGCTCCGATCTTTATGGATCGATGTAAACTTGATAAGAATGAGGCTAATTTTGCCGATTGGGATACGCAACTCCGCTTGGCCGCAGAAGGTGACGACAAGCTTCGTTACCTTATCGAAGCAGCTCCCGCTACACCTACTACTAGGTCATCCGCCGCGGTTAGGGAGGCCTATGAGGCTTACCTAAAGGAATCTGCCGCGATCAAGAATGTCTTGATCTTCTATATAGAAGCCGATCTCCAAAGGAGTGCTATAAAGATAGGCACCGCCTATGAGATCTACACCAAGCTTGTGACCATGTTTTCACAAGCTCCTAGGATAATCCAATATGAGGCGGCCTCCGCATTCTTTGAGCTCAACATCAAAGAGGGTCAAAAAGTTAGCCCTCATGTGCTTATGTTAATTGAATATGTTGAGACCCTCCAATTGCAAGGGGTTGAAATTCCAGAGCAACTCGTTATTGACCGAGTACTCCATTCCTTGAACCGCATCAAAGTATATGTTCAGTTTAGGGTAAACTACAATATGCAAAACATGAAAACCTCTCTCCATGAATTGCAGAACTTGCTTGTACAAGCTGAGAGAGACATGGGTCTGAATGTGAGTACGACCAAGGATGTGCTCAATATAAATAATAAGAGCAAAGGGAAATTCAAGAAAAGAGCTAGCAAGGGTAAGAGACCCACTCCCAACAAGGGCAAAGGGAAAGCTATTGGGAATAGCTCATCCAAGCCCAAAAACGGTGCTTCTTCCGAGGATAAGTGCCACTATTATTGTGGTACATGCCATTAGAAGCGTAATTGCCCGAAGTATCTAGGAGATGTCAAAGCTGGACGTGTGACTCCAGTAGGTAATACATTATCTAATCTATTGTGTTATTGATATAAATCCCAACTTTGGTATTTAGATACAAGTGTGATTCTCACCCCCTTTAAATGTATTTTAGGGCATGTGAGCAAAGACAAAGGCAAGGAGAAGCAAGCTTAAGGAAGATCTTCAACAAGGGATGCTAGGGTAGCCGCCCATGGTAGAAGACCTATGGAAGCTTGACTTTTGTTTTGTATTGTCTTCATACTATTATTGTATTTTGACTTATTGTTTTAGAACTTCTTTTGATTTCCGTGTTGGACATGGAAGTTTGTTTTATTTCCATTTTGCAAACAATGGTTGTATGAATTTTAATGACTTGGCTTTCAACCAAAGTCATTCGGTTTATGGAATTTCTTTTGTTCTAAAAACTTGTCATTATACACCTTTTACATCAAAAACATAAATTCTTTTGACTTAAATTGATCATAAAAGAATTACAACGATTGGATCATTGTAATGATTTCATAAGCCATGAATTTGATTCTCTCTTATGCTTTTATGACTAAATATCACACCTTATTTAACATAAGAAAGAACGATTGTAAAGCCAAATAGAGTTATTTGAACTCAAGGTAGGGAATTTTATAAACCAATTGAAAACACCACTTATTACTATGACTTATAACCACTTCTAAGACTCCATACGAGCTATGGGAGGGCTTAAGACCCTAAAATTGTATAAGACATGGATATGAATCAAATCTTTTATCTTACAAAGGCTAGTCTATCTTACTACTAGATTACAATGTCATCACAAGAGGGTCATCTATTAAGGTTATAATGTGCAATATTTTCTTCCTTCACAAGTTTAAGTATCATATTGTTTGTTTCTTATAGAGCTATCTTTCGAGAAAAATAGATGTATTTTTCAAAAGATAGAGTGGGAGAAAATTAGCATCAAACTCGAGACTAGTGAGGAGACCAAACGAAAGCTTCTTAGGTCAAACTCGAGACTAGTGAGGAGACCAAAATAAAGCTTCTTAGGTTAAACTCAAGACTAGTGAGGAGACCAAAAGAAAGCTTCTTAGGTCAAACTCAAGACTAGTGAGGAGACCAAAAGAAATTTTCTTAGGTTAAACTCAAGACTAGTGAGGACACCAAAAGAAAATGTTCTTCAATAAAGATTATGAAGTGGTTGTATCAAGTAATTTCAATTCAAATTTACATAAGAGCCTAACGAACCAAAGTGAAATCTGTGCATAAGAGTTGCATAGATAGACATTAAGTTGTATACAAAGCTAAGTTAAAGTGTAACTATGCTAAGATCCATATCATCATTGCTACACCTCATAGTGTGAATAATCAAGTTAGATGTTAAAACCAATTTATAAATAGGTATTTAGAAAAGGGTGTGTATGTGTGACATAAACACAAGGTTTTAATCAACACTTAAAAATTGCAATGATCATTTCAAATTATGTGATAAGAAAATGGTTTCACTCGAGTTGTCGAGAAGCCATGAGTATACATGGATTTAAGTGGGAGTCTAAATTGCCATGTTCAGACATGAAGTTCAGTGGGAGAAATTGTCTTTCATGTTAATGTCATATTACTCATTGAGAATATCATGCTGACACTACCATCTATGAAGGAGTGTTTTGGTTTTTAATTCTCAATAAAGGTTGACATGATGCATTCCAAAATTTCAAATCTATTATGACATAGGGAAATTTAGATTGGCATTTAGATAAGTATCTTATGTTGATATGATTTTTTATCTGTTTAATATCAACATAGGTTGAGGAGGTTATTCATTTTGATGAAAGTAGAATTACTATGATAGAGTCATAGTCATTCACTGAACCCAATGAATTGTTGATCACATGAAATCGATTGCTATGTTCCGCCATTAGAACGATCATGTATGCCAATATATGCACATGCCCTGATGAATCATATGCTTGGAGGATAATGAGTCAATGGCAAGTTATTTCATATGAAGGTCATTTGTAAGCCTTCAAGAACATCCATTATAATTCATGAGAAGAACTGAGGATCCGTTCTTATGTTTGGATGACATACTAAGTTGTATGTTGAAGGGTTGCACAAACTCTAGTTTCCAAACCTATAAGGATTTATCGAAATCCTTCAACATACAACTTAGTATGTCATCCAAACGCAAGAACGGATCCTCAGTTCTTCTCAGGAATGAATGACTAGAAAAATGTTTTAGTATCAATTATTGCAAGTTCTACAAATGAAGTCTGAGTACATTATGATAAGGTGGTTCATAGAGGGACTATAGGTAGATCCTTCCACCAAGCATATTATCACAAGTTATATGATGACAGTAAGAGCATATTTCAAGTAAAAGAGCTCAAGTTTATGAAAAAGTCTAGACATGTACCTATAAAAGTTCATGACATTAGAAATGACATTGAATAGAAGGAAAAAGCAATTAATAAAGTTGGGCTGGATGGATACATGGTATGTCCACTAACCAAGCTTTTATTGCACTTTGACAAGTGTAAAATGTACACTTTAGATTATAAGATGTGAAGTAGTAATATTGTATTGACTATTCATATGCGATAATCGCATTTATCGTTTGAGTTTCTTAAACTCTTTTATTACTTTGTTATATACCAATAGGTTGTTAAGACAATATTGAACCCTATTAAAGTGAACTCTTTTATTCCTTAACATAGTAATTGCCCCTAGTTACTCATATGAGGTGACGTCTCTAAGTGACTAAAGTATGAGTCGATTGATGGCAAGTTCAAGTGCCATAAAGTCATAAGAGATGACTAGTCGATCACATAGGCAGACTGTTAGGGACACTCTGTCAGGCAGTGACCGCTTATAGAGTTCTGGTAATTCGCATAGCCTGGTCGTGGCGAGAGCTACTATAGTATTCTTTTGAGTCAATTCTTTGACTAGAGACTGTTCCCCCAAGTTGGCACAGTTTCTGAGTGACTTTAAATTATGCTCTATGACTTTCGTAAATGAGGTCAAATGGGCATCTTTTGGGTCATGATGAGCTGTGGCTAAACAAAGGGAATAGTGCGATAGGAATTGTCCACCCCTTTGTCAGGGTTATTAAAAAATATCAGGGCCACTCGAGGAGTAGTGAACTGAAAACGCGTGGCCACGCTCGGAAGGTATCAACGGTAGATAATTCCGGTCAGACAGTTACTCTCTAGATTGAGGAAACCACTCTTGATATGATCACTTGCAAGAACGACCTGCAAGACACCTTGCATTGAGTGGGAGATTATAATAGGACAAGAGAATTGGTGACGCACACTTGTCTCGGACAAGTGGGAGATTGTTGGAGTATGTGTCCTCAACAATAGTGCGATCACATTAATGAAACTCATGATAAGAATACATAAAGGGATGATTCATTTATATAAATCAACTGATCAACATTAATTGGTAATGATTGGCTGACTAGAGTTTGACATTACTGTCGTTTGACGGTGGTGATCAGTTGATCCCTTAAGGTCACATCTAAAGGACGATTCCCTTAATAGATAAATTAATTAATTGTATATTGATGCTGATTAATTAATTTCTTAAAATTGAACAATTTGTATATGTGAGTAAGAATATATATCTTATTGTAATTCGATTAAATAATATTTGTTTTAGTAAATAAAATGTTATATTACTAAAATTTTGTTTATGAAACAATTAAATTAAAAATGATTGGTTAATTATAATTACAATATGTTGTAAATTATATTAACATGAACCATTTTATATACTTGTGATTATGAATTACTAGTCAATTGTTATATATAGTTGAATTAATATATGTAATGATATTTAATAGTTAAATATGCATTAATATTATTAACAACATGTTATATGTTACACATTATATGACAAAATGACAATTGATAAAAATAAAATGGATTCCATATTACCTATGGGGACCGGTTTTTTAGAGGTAATTAGGGTGAAATGGTTAATTGTTTTTTATTTGTTGAAAACACAATGATTGCCATTATAGTCTAGACTACACCCTAGTTCATTTTGAAAAGAACAATTCTAAAAAGAGGAAGGGCATGCATTGGTTCTCTTCGACACTCCCTCCCACCGGTTTTCCACTCCTCAAATAAGAATAAGAATTGTTCTTATTCTTATTCATTCTTACACTTTGTTTTTACAACCACTTCTCTCACATTCTCCATTCTCTCTAAAATTAGTTTTACTATATATATTTGTTCAAAATCAAATATTCATTTAAGATTACTAAAGTAGTAATAAGAAATAATATTAGATTATTTTTAAGGTTTCTAATAAATATATCTAGTTAATATATTATTAGAATTAAGGGGTAGTCTTGGTGCCATCAAGAGGAGAATCTCTACTATTGGGATTTTGGAGGATCATCCATAAACTTGTAGCTCAAGAACAAGTGTGGGAAGGAGTCCTCACTTGTGCCCTAAAACCGACTTTCTCAAATGTAAGGAACTTTGTTCTTACTTTCTCTTTTTATCATGTTATGCATGCACAAGATCATCATCTATATTAGTGAGTAATTTAGACCAATAATTAAAAGAGTTTAATTAGAGGGTTAAGAATCCTTTTAAAACAGTCTCAAACAAACATGTTGAACGTCATTTAATGCCATAGCACTAACATCTGCATCAGCATAACCAGTAAATAGAGGAAAGTAACGCACAATAGACAAACCCGCAGCAGAAAACAAACCACCACTAGTGTGAGGGTCAATATCTAAATACTCAACAATTTGGGCAAAAGTAAAAGTACGCTCAACATTGAACAATCTAAACCGAATTCTATGTCTTAGTGGCTCATAGACATAAGAACTCAATAATTCAAGGATCAATGGTCAATAAAAGAGGTCATGTAGGCTAAACAAACCAAACAACCCGAGTTGAAAGAACATATCTTGCATAGTGGCCTCAATGTTATAAGTACGCAAAATTTTTCGATCAACACACCGAGTTTGAGCCATACGATGACTATCCATCAAGTCTACAAATCGTTCCCTTAGTGCACTATCCCGAAATACAATGAAAGGATACTCTGGAATTGGCCCAAGATCCTCTTCTTCCTCCTCGGAAGACTCCACTACCACCGGTTGGCAGACGGGAGCGCGCCTCTCCCTCCGTCTTTTGTTGCCTTGTTTATGGTTTGACATACCTACAAAACACACTCATACAATTACAAACCAATTTTAATGCCAAAATAGCTCACATTTTTAAGACAAAGTGAGTCGGAAATTTCGATTTTGGGGTCGAAAATCACACATAAACTACATAAATGGCAAGGAAATTGCAAACTATATGACATATAATGAAGCTTCCAAGAAAATAAACACAATTACCAACTAATTTAATGCTAAAATTCATCCCGAAATTATGAACCCTAAATCTGAAACGAATTTAGGCCTTTAATTCATCAAATAATGGGTTAAATAACAAGGAAATAACAACTACATATGAGCAATGGAAGATTCAAGGGAAGAAACATAAGAAACAAGCAACAATAAGCAAAATTTCGGACCATATGAAAGGGATTTCGAGACACTTACTTGAAAAAATTGGAACAATTAATCACACAAATAAGCACTAAGGAGTGAATGAATTTGCAAGAAATCAATTTAGCACAAATTAATTTGAGATTTGATGATGATATAAAGGAATTAGAGAGTAGATCTAGGGGATAAAATGAGAAGCATATGAGGGAATAAGCAAGAATGTATATAATAAAAGTTGGAGAAAAAAAGTAAAGCATGAGTGAATAAAGAACGCGGAACCCGGTTCAGTGCATATACTCGATCGAGCCCATGTGTACTCGATCGAGTATCCAATTCCCAAAAAGTCCAACTCTCGAAATTGGCAATTAAATTATAATTATCTGGGTTCCTCGATCGAGTGCCAGTAGACTCGATCGACTACTCAAGGCCTTTTCGTCTTTTTCTCAACACGTCAACTTGTTTTGCCTATATTCCGTCTTTTTCTGCAAAAATATTGCACAAACACGTTAAATTCGCTCCCTCACTTCACTCAAAACACATGAAACAACATAATGTAAATACGATTAAATGAAATTAAATTCTTAAATTACAAGATTATTACAAGTAACATTCCGGGCAGCCTCCCGGTAGCGCTGGTTTAAGCGGTCCCGCACGACCGCATTACCTCATCAGTAAGAGGAATCAATGGTGAAGAGTTCAAGGACCTCTATCACCATAACATAGGCACCATCATAATATACCTTCAAACGTTGCCCATTCACTTTAAAAGTCTCACCTTTGTCAGTTTGCAGTGTAACTGACCCAAATTTGTTCACTTCAACAACAGTGAACGGTCCTGACCATCTACTCCTTAGCTTACCTAGGAACAAATGCAAACGAGAATTAAATAATAATACCTTTTCACCAACGTAAAATTCTCATTGCAAGATGTGCTTGTCATGCCACTTCTTTGTTCGCTCCTTGTATACTCGAGCACTATCACAGGCATTCAGTCAAAACACATCAAGCTCATTCAACTGCATCAATCTCTTCTCACCCGCCAATGAGGGATCCATATTTAGCTCTTTTATGGCCCACATAGCCTTCTACTCCAGCTCAACAGGTAGATGGCAAGCTTTGCCATAGACTAGACGGTACAGTGATGCTCCAATTGGGTTTTGAATGCAGTACGATAAGCCCATAAGGTGTCATCAAGCTTACGACTCCATTGTTTTCTATTCTTGCTCACTACCTTCTCCAAGATTGACTTCAATTCTCTATTGGAAATCTCCACTTGCCCACAAGTTTGTGGATGATAAGCCACTCCTTTACGGTGTATAACGCCATATTTCTTCTGTAAAGAATTAAGATGACGCTCATTAAAGTGCTTACCCCCATCACTAATGACTGCGCGAGGGACTCCAAAGCGCGGAATGATGATCTTCTGAAATAGCTTTACAACTGCTTTAACATCACAAGTAGGAATGGCAATGGCTTCCACCCATTTAGAGACATAATTACAGCTACTAAAATATACTGATTCCCATGAGATGTAGGGAACGACCTTTGGTAGTCAATACCCCAAACATAAAAAATCTCCACCTCCAAGATCCCAGTTTGAGGCATCTTCTACCTTTGTGAAATTTCCGTCCTTTGACAAGCATCACAAGAACGGACAAAACTAGTAGCATCTTTCAAGATAGTCGGCCAAAAGAAACCCGACTGCATCACCTTAGCAAAGGTCCTAGATGGACCATGGTGACCACCATAAGAAGAAGAGTGACAATGAGAGAGAATGGCATGTACCTCACCCTTTCGAATACACCATCTCTAAATACCGTCTGCGCACTCCCGGAATAAATATGGATCATCCCAGAAATACCACTTTACATCATGCATAAATCTCTTCTTCTGTTGATAACATAAGTCTGGAGGAAGAATAACTCGAACCAAATAATTAGCATAATCTGCAAACCACGGAGTGCCCGTAGTAATAGCAAGTAGATGGTCATCTGGAAAAGAATCATCAATGGGCAATAGATCTCTTCATGCAAATCTCAGATGAGACAAATGGTCGGCAACTACATTCTCTGCACCCGACTTATCGCGGATTTCCAAATCAAATTCTTATAATAATAAAATCCAATGAATAAGTCTTGGTTTGGCTTCTTTCTTAGCCAATAAATACTTCAATGCTGCATGATCAGTATGAACAATCACCTTAGAGCCCACAAGATAGGCTCTAAATTTGTCTAAAGAATAGACAACCGCAAGAAGCTCCTTCTCTGTAGTAGCATAGTTAATTTGCGCATCATCTAGAGTCTTACTTACATAATAAATAGCGTGCAACACTTTATCTTTTCTCTGACCTAAAACGACTCCAACTGCATAATCACTGGCATCACACATTATCTGAAAGTTAAATTCTAATCCAGAGACCTGATTATAAGAGCTGAGATAAGAGCCTATGTAATCCTGTCAAAAGACTTAACACACTCATCAGTAAACACTAAAGGAGCATCTTTATGGAGAAGCTGGGTTAGAGGTTGAGCAATTTTTGAAAAATCTTTAATAAAGCGATGATAGAATCCTGCATGACCAAGAAAACTTCGCACACTTTTAACATTAACCGGGTATGGTAGTTGCTCAATCACCTCAACCTTAGCTTTGTCCACTTGGATACCTTTACCTGACACCAAATGACCAAGTACCACCCCTTTAGTAACCATGAAGTGGCACTTCTCCCAGTTGAACACAAGATTGCTCTCCTCACAGCGCTGCAAAACCTTAGTCAAATTTCTCAAGCAAGCATCAAAGTCAGTACCATAAGCACTGAAATAATCCATAAAGACTTCCATAATAGACTATATGTAATCAGAAAATATGGCCATCATACAACGCTGAAAGGTAGCTGGGGCATTGCACAAACCAAAAGGCATCCTCCTATAAGCAAATACACCATATGGACATGTGAAAGTAGTCCTTTCCTGATCGACATGATGAATGGGTATCTGAAAGAATCCTGAGGAGCCATCTAGATAATAAAAATAACTATGTGATACCGAGTGTGTCGTACTCCTCGATATGCAAACAATATTTGTAAAACTCAATACCAAACTAATGAATGTAGTAGGGCAAGGAGGTCGATCCACGGAGATGGTGTGTTAGAAATGGTTTATAAGTCTCGGTCTTCGTTTTAGTCTAGTCGGTCAATAAGACTGAAGTGATTTTCTATGCTAAAAGTCTAAGCTAAGAACATGAAATGAATGAAAAAGTAAGTAAACAAATAAGGTAGGCACATTAAGAAGAGAGACTAGGGTGTCGGAGTCATCCAAGTAGGAGGGATCAATTTTGAGTCGATATAAAAGATAGAACAAAGAATGAAGTCTAGGTGTGTCTCTATCTCTCTATACGAGACGGTCCTTGGGTCAAACCTAGTTGAACGCTCACCCTAACTAGTCCTAACCCACTTATCGAGTGTGGTCTAACTAGTCTCGACCCTCGTCGTAGACGAGTCAAACCAAGCAAGAAAGAGGCCAAACTCTCGTTTAAGCCACTCCCCCAAACATGTTCAATGCACAAGACAAGAGGCAAACATCCAACTATAAACAATACCAAAAGAAGCATAAGAATATGGATAGTTGTCTAGGGAGAGTCTTGACCTCTCGGTCTAAAAGATCCCTTAGGTCGGATCTAGCAAGCTCTCGCCCTTTGTTAGATCGGTTCCTAATAAAAACAAGCAATCTACTAGCCAATTCCAACCTCATGCTTCAAAGGGTAGCCAATAAGGAGAATAGAAGACTCAAATTCTCACTTAAGCATTTCTACAACCACTTGGTATGCATGAGATTAAAGACAAGTTACCCACAAATATTTAGCATTCAAATACAACTCAAATCCAACCCATTAATCCCACAAGAGTTTCCCCTAAACCCTAGACATAATCTACTCAAACATGGTTAACACAAATAATACAATTAACACAATACTAACCATGCCAAACATAGTTAGTACCAAGATTGAACAAACAAAACAAGATAAGAGGAATGAAATAACATGTAAATAAAGAGGGATTAAACTAATTAAATTAACAAACAACAATAACATGAAATTAAACATAACTAAATTAAAAAAAGATTCAAACTTTAATAAAATTAACCATCAAATTAAATATGAACTAATAAATTGAAATAACAATAATAAAGGAAGGAATAAAATAAATATCCCAAATTTGTAAGGAAATGAACATTATAGGATGGATCTTGATAATGAATTACAAAAGATTTGAACTTGTGATAGAATTAAAGACTAAATTAAATTAATTATTGGAGAAAAATTATATAGAGTATTCTAGTCTACTCCTAACTATTCTACCGTTTTCTTGCTGCATCTCAACCTAGGTAGCACAAACACTTCTCCTAATTAGCCGTCCCGTGTCCGACACCGTGTCAGACACCGACACTCCTCGGACACACGCCGAAACATATCGGACACCTATAAAGCCGTGTCTAACTTTCTACATTTATTCGGGCAAGTGTCCGACGCATGTCCATGGTATTTGGGCCTTGTCCGACGCGTGTCCATGATATTTAGACATTTTTTGGGGAGAATTATGTTCTTTAAGCGAGAAATGAGCTGTCGAAAGAGATTGATTAGAAAATGCGTTTGGATGGTAAATAAAAATGAGTTATAATCAAGGGCACATTTTACCTTCACTTATTTAAAGTTAATATCAAATAATTTTATAAAAATAAAATCGAACATTTATAATTATAAAATATATATTTTATTCAATTTAAATAACGTGTCTCGTGTCCTAAATTTTATGAGATGCCGTATCACGTATCTGTGGCGTGTCTGTGTCCGAGTCCGTTTTAGTGCTACTTAGGTCTCAACTATGTGTCTATTTTTTTGTTTCTCGGGTCTTTTTTGGACCTTATTTAGGCCATGTTTTTTCTGGCTGATATGACTCATATTTGAGCACATTTAGTCCCCAAATTAACCTCGTTCCTATGCTTTTTAGCATATATTTAGGTCATTTATTGTCTTTAATTTCCCATTTTGCATATTCTTTGAGGTTTTGTCTCCTTGGTAGGAAAGGATTGCTAACCTTGCATCTATGAGGCGAAATGGAGCTAAATTGACCACATCTAATGACCAAGCATCAAAGAAAGGACCTATACTAGAGGCTGTAGATACCCAGTATTTGCTGAGACTCCAACAAACACCCGATGATTATCGGACTACAACATGTTTTGGAATCGCAGCGTTTGATCGACAGTTTGTGTACAACTTTACGTTGGAAAACTTAAAACGATTTTGAAATTAAAACATTTCAAAACTTTTCAAGAGTACCTGGAGTGTTTAATGCATGACGACGGGGTCGCAATGACACTAACTAGAGTCAAAACCGACACCGGACCAAAAACCGACTCAAAATTCAAATCCCGACTCCAACAACGAGTCAAACCGAGTCAAACACAAAAAACAAACCATTCAAATGCTTCCATGTTAATATTTCCCGGGATCATGAATGGTCAAGTACCAAACATGTGCATACAATTCCTAGGATAGAACAAATCATGATTGCATTTGTGTGAAAGCGACAAGACACCTCGAAGACGTACGACGTGGCTTGCGCCTCTCTGAGCATCCCAGGTGGCCACGTCGCTCAAAACTCACACAACCACTCATTCTCCTATAAATACCCCTCAAATGCCACCATTTGAGAACTTACGCGAGTGTCCGCCCCCTCTTTTCTCCCTTAAAATTCTCGACTCGACTTCCTAAGTCACAATCCGGCACGTGTTTACGACCTACCGATCGTAAACACGAGCCTTACACATTGTTTGGTACAATCATCGTGCATTAAATCACTTGACTGACCATCTCGACCACTACACCATCACTAAACTTAATAAAACACTCTTTTTACTTACTAAAACGGCTTTAAACCGAGTCTTTTCCGACCAAACGAGGTAATACAATTACGTCGATTTCTCGCCATAAGCCAAGCATGTAAGTATGAGGGTGTAAAAATCTTCTTTTATCATGTTATCACTTATTTCATGACTATAACATGCTAAATCATGCTTAACATGGTCCAAAACATGGGAAGGATGAGCCAAAACCGGACTTTTTGGTTGAGGAAGAGGCTACTTACGTAGCACATAGGCTCGCGCCTAAAGCACCCTGCCCAGCCTTAAGTCCAATCCGTGTTTGGTCTCTTCTTTTCCTCTATTTTTCATTTTCACACTTGTTATCGTTTTTTACCATTTCAAGTATTTTCAAACCATTTTTCACAAGTTTTAACCAGAAAACATTTTTAACCCCTGGTTCTTAATACCATGACGGTTTAATCCATGTTTCGATGATCATATTTGGTTAATTACATTTAAAAGGTATTTTAAAGACTTTTATTTCATTTGTTTACATTTTGGAAGGTATTTTAAAGCCTTTCATCATTTCTTTACATTTTCAAAATAAATGTATTAGTCACCAACACAAAGTCATCCTTGGTTCTACATACCATGTCGGATTTTAATCCGAGTACGATGATGAGTATCGACTAATTATATTCAAATGAACTTAAAACAATTAGTTCATAATCATTTTTAAAATTATTCATGTCAAGCTTTCAAAGTCGAACCCGACATCGAATACCGTCAAAACAATGACGATTATTCAAGTCTCGTTCTTCAAATCAACATAAATGCGGCCTAAACGGCCTTTTCAAGCCAAAACGGGTTCAAATACCCATTTTTCAACGCGTTTTATAAACGTTTTTCAATGGTCACAACACGTCATATACCGTTGACTGACCCGCGCCTAAACAGGCCTTTTATTTTCCTATTTTCAAACTAGGGGAGACCCCCTTACATCGCCAATAGGCTCGCGCCTCTTCTGGCTGCCTGATGCAGGGTCTGTTCCCCTTCCAGCATTGGTTTAGGACGATCCCGAGTCTGGCTAACCCGGATATAGGACGGATCAGATGACTAATTTGCCCATTCAAAAATCATATCACGTTATGCACCATAAACCTAACTAGGTAAATGGATGTTTAATTTCCGTCTTGCATGCAAATCAACCATAAATCCAACTCGACATCTTATACTTGATACTTGGATTAAATTAACCGACTTAGAAAGCTCTCACATGTTAGGTTTAAACTATTGGATGCACATTCATGCATTTAAACTGTTTTATCAACTTTTGCATTCAACCAACCAAGATCGATCAAGAGAGCCGCTACCGCATGGCGGGATTGGGTGTCTGATTAAAGGGCTTCCCAATACGTACCTTCACCTCTTACTCAGAAACTTTGGATAGTGGATGGCCTTATCTAGGGCGTACGAGAGTCATTCTAGAGATAGGATGCTAAAGAGGGACGATTCCTTATCTTTAGTACCTATGTCAAACACTGCTTTGTGCTTTGTTTGACCGAGGTATAAAGTGGATTCGAATGGGTTCCAAGCATCCCAAATATGCTTGGTGGCAACTCTGAACATCTCTAATCGTTTCGAGACCCTTGCCGAGACGAAACCGACCGATCTAAAATGATCCGGTCGAAAGCATACTTTTACGCCGCCGAGCGTGGCTTTCAAAAGACCGTTGTATGTCCACAGATCGGCTGGGCGTGCAGGTGGGCCCATGTCCACAGATTGGCGACTCCGCTGGGGAGAACTAGGACACTTATGTCTTTGTGATCCCTAGATGGTGAGACTCGAACGAGGTCTTGGTTGGAATACATTAATTGATATTACGGTCACGGTCGGGTTCCTTGTCCGGGCCCAAAACCTAAACCTTTTCGACCAATTGGCTCTTCTCGTCGGCATGAGTTTTCTCATCCCCGCGTTTTGAATCCTGATTGAGTCAAGCATATCGTTGACGTTACACATTTATGTTTCGTCAAAGAGCTTTCATCACCTTCGAGCACGAGGCTAGGGCACCCTCCTTATACATTTTGTTTGGATTGGTATCCCTCTCGCAAATCGGGGTTTGATTGCTTGGTGTGTAACCCACCCTTTTAAGCCAAAACCTGTGTCAGCATAATGCATAATATAATGAAACTGTGAGTGCTTATGTGCTATATGATCATAAGTCCTTCCGTGTCATTTCAAACTTTCAAAAACACCTTTTTGCGCCGTTATAATGGCCATTTCAAACCTCGGTCTTTCGCCGACCGTTGCTTTTCAACCCGTCTTTCTAGGCCGTCGTAATGACGATTTTCAAACCCGGTTTTTTATAACCATTTCAACACGCCTTTCTAGGCCGTCGTAATGACGATTTTCAAACTCGGTTTTTATAACCATTTCAAAAACACCTTTTTACGCTGTTATAATCGCCGCGCCGACAATGGCCCTTTCCAAACCCGAGAAATGTACACACCCTTTTCTCGAGACACTTTCAAGATCCCGAGGACCATACACCGTCCCCGAGACCTTTTCAAACATTTCAAACTCGATTTTCAAAACATACATTTTGAATTTCGAAAATCGTCATGGGAAACAGTACATTGTTTACCGAGCCGACTCAAACTCAAAACCGTCTTTTGCAAACAAACTTAAGACAACCCTTTCAACTGGCTGACTTGCGGAGATCCCCATCTTCGGAAGCCGTCCATAAAGCGACAAACGAATCTTTTTGAAAATTTCTATTTTCCAAAACTTCAGTCCACCACTCCAATTCCGCCTCGTGTCTATCGAGTCGAAGCAAACGTACTTATGGGTCTTTACTTACGAGTCGTCTCACCACGAGACTCGTCCAACGGCGTCACGCCGCTACGTTGGACGCGTGTCAAAAGTTCGGTCAACACCATCACGTCATAAATCGAGTCAGCACCGAGGTACCACACACGGTCATCCTCGTCTTGTTTAGTCTGATCTTTGTTCCGTCCTTTACGTCGTCTGCGTTCAGTCTTTGAACCGTGTCGGATTGAGTTATAATGTGAGCCATTTTTCTGCCTCAGAACCATGGCCCCGTCTTCAACTTCGTCCATCAACAACAATGATAACAACAGATATGTCACAACTGCTCAGCTAGCCAGCCTACTCACTGCTCTTAAGATCACTCTGGACCGTGTCGAGACCCGTATCGACACCCTGGAAAATAAGGAAACTGGAGAGCACAACACTCCGCCCTTGACTGAAACTGAGAAAAGGCTCAAGCTCTTGGAAGAACAACTCCTAGCCCGGGGTAACAATATCCATCTTGAGAACAACCGAAGGTTTGAACCTGTTGGAGATCAACTAGCTGACAACTTTACCTTGACCGATGTGCCCAAATTCAAGGGAGTAGAGGACTCACTCAATCAGATTCGAGCCTTCAAAGACTACATGGCCATTAAAGGGGTTAAACAGGAACTTTTCACCCGGATCTTTCCATCATCCCTGGAACCAATCCCTCGCCAATGGTACTACTCTCTTGACCCGAAGAACCTCACTACCTGGGATGAGGTCGCAGTTGAATTTGCTAAGCAATATGCCGACAATGTCGAAATCCAAGCCAATACCCGTACTCTTGAAGTCCTAACCCAAAATGATAAGGAGGGATTCACCGAATTCTTAACCCGTTGGAAGAGGGTAAGCACTCAGTTGGTCAGCAAACCGAGTGACTCAGCCTTGGTGGAAAAGTTTATCAACAATCTCCGCCCGGTGTATGCCAACTTACTGAGATACCAAAACATCAAGACGTTCCAGGATTTACAAATCCTTGGGATACGCATTGAAGACGACCTCCGAAAGGGTGTTCTAGCCAAAACCACCGGTAGAGGCTACCAGGGGTCCACATCAACCGGATCTCGCCCCTATGGTCAGGCGAACAAGATTGATGAGGTCAACCTCCTTGAACCAACTTCCAAGAGAGCCGAGCGCCCCCAAAGAGTGTTCACCAATATAGGGTCAACTTATGCAAGTGATCGGTCCGTTTCGTGTTCACAATTAAATAGATGTGGTCGTTGGGTCACGTCCGAATCAAAACACAATTTATAGCTTCACAAACAACTCTACAATTAGTAAAGAGGCAAGTAAAGGTCGGATCCCAAGGGACGGGAATTGAGATGAGATTTTTATTGAAACTAGTGGTGTCTTAAGGGTGTCACAAATTGGGTTGATGTAGAAGGTCACTAAACTAAATAGCAATGGAAATAAACAAGCAAGATGAATTGAAAGGGTTGTAAACAATTGATAAAAAGCACTAGGTTATCATGGGGTCATAGGGGATTCATGGGAATTGATCATACAAACATGTTCTCAAATTATAAGCAAGCAATTATTGTTGTGATGGATTGAGTTGGGTTATATCTTAAAATCCTAGGAAAGTTTGGGTCCCGGAGCCGAATCGATTAGATTGTACAACACCTACAAGTCGACTTAGTCTTCCCTACTCAACAACATGCATGGTCTAATGAGACTCGAGTTGGGTTATGTCTTACAAGTCTCATTGAAAAGATAGGTGATGGGTAAAAAATGCAAGGATTCATAGGCTCACATTTCATCAAACATAACATGTGCATGAGTTGAGATCAAAACAAGCAAGCAAATAAACCATGAAAGCATATTAATTTAAACATGAATCATTCCCCATGTTGGTTTCCCCTAATCACCCATTAACCCTAGCTAAGAGACTACTCACTCATTATCATGTTGATCATGCTAGCAAGGTTGTCAATCATACCAACAAAAGAAAACATGATGAATAAATAAAAGTAATTAACAATAATTAAAGAGGGATTAAGAGAATTATACCTACTAAAGATTCCAATAATAAAGCAAAGAATAAAAGAAGTAATTGATGCTTGATTGAGAGGTTTTCAATCTCCCAATAATAACTCAAATAATATTCAATTACCCAAAATAAAGGATGAACAAAAGAGAGATTAAGGAAATAAAACTTGTATTAGAACTTGATTAATTGTTGATTACAATACTAAAGAGAGATTTGATTGATATTAACTACTCTAATTATTGATAAGAAGAACATGCTCTTTTAATTAGACTAATGGGGTATTTATAGTGGAAATTAAGGGGATGCATTAGGGTTAACTAAGGGCTAAACTAGTAATTACACTTTTTAGATTGAGCAGGGAGGAGCCGGTATTTTTCGAAGGAAGGGCTTCTTTCTTTGTAGCTTGGAGAAGACGAAATTGCGCTGTACAGGAATCCGTGCGTTTTGGAGTCGGGACGGGCGGATTCAGGCGGTGGAACACGGGCGTCTTCAGGTGAATCCGGGCGGATTCTGGTGGCTGCAAACCCGAGCGTCTTAAGGAGAAAACGCACGGATTGTGCTGTGGAGGACGGGCGGATTGTGGAGAAACCGCACGGATTGTGCCTCAGCAACATTTCTTCTTTCTTTTCTTCCCTTTTCTTCATAAAATCCTTGGGGATTTCCTTGGGGACTCAAGGATCCTTTCTCTACATTGCTCATCTACTATAATATGTACAAAGGCCTTCTAATCTTGTCTCTCCTTGATGCTTGGTCATTGGATTCGATCAATTTAGTCTCGTTTTGCCATGAAAATGCAAGATTTGCACTCCTTTCCTACCAAGGGATCAAAATCTCAAAGAATATGCAAAACAAAGAACTAAAGACAATAAATGACCCAAATATGCACTAAAAAGCATGGGAACAAGGCTAATTCGGGGGCTAAATATGCGCTAATTATGGTCACATCAAATATCCCCAAACCGAACCTTTGCTCGTCCCGAGTAAAGAGGTGACAAAGACTAGGACCATTATTTAAACTAACCTAATAACATAGCCGATATGAGACAATTAGAGGGTCTCACTCCGCTCCTTCAACTCACAACAAGACAACCATGAGGTAGGATGCCTCCTTGCAAGGCAAGGTGGGTCTTGCCAAAATGGCGACACATCCAAACATTAAGCACACAAAATCACATAATGGATGCATCTACAAAAGAATAGCCACTTCCTCATCAAGCGGCGGAGGCACTAAAGAGGAACAAATTTGAGAGCATGTAATCCTTCACAAATACTAGTTCAACAAATTACTAAGGCTAAGAGGATGGCACTAAATCACCTCCAAATGGTGTTAAACTAGACTACTTTCGTCCTCAATTTCCAAATGCTTTCGTCAAGAGCGATCGGATGGTGGTGGAATGATGATCCCTATGATGCTAGTAGCATATGACATGACAAGTCTCGAATTCTCTACAAAAGTAAAGGTCATGGATCGTCCCAAGCTCGACAAAGTGGCTTGACAAAAAGGCTTTTTGGGAATGAAATGCTCAAATCTTTATAAACAAAGGGTGGATATGACTAGTATTCAAAATTGTCCTCATTTCACTTTCACATTTCAAAAATTTAAGATGGGGTTTGTCCCTTCCGGGCTAGTGTCCTTTGCTTTCGCTAATCGCTTATTAGGCAACCGGTTAACCTCTAGACAATAGCTTTTCGGGGTGATAGTCACTCTGTCTCTGGGCGACCGAATTCACAACCGTGTGGGGGCCCAATTCAATGGATCCCTCTCCAAAGCACATCGAAGTGGTACGCCTCCATCAAAACAATTAAATTTCTCAACATTTCAACATTTCATAACATTTGAGGTTTCCTTGGCAATAAATTATTTCCACATGACAAAATTCTTTGAAATGAGCACTTCAAGCTTATTGATTGAAAATATTTTTGGGTTGCCTTACCACAAGGTCAATCAAGGTCACCTAGACAAGTTAACCAAGTCCACATCGTATCACGGGGTTGGATAGGTGACTCACATGCAAACCCTTGACTAGGCTTTGGGTCATGGGTCAAAAGACACTAGTATGACACTATCTAGGGTGTTTTACAACCATTCTAGTAGGCAAAGTCTTAAGTTGAAAAAGTATTTGTAATGGCTTAGTTGCTCTTGTCAAAGTTCTCAATTAGGCACTTTTCAAAATGTTTTATCTAAATGCAACTACATGCAATGATGCAACTAATATAAACATCCTAATGCAAGTGATTCTATCAACTAATATGACATATAAACTAAATGCAAGTCCTAAATTCACATTGTTATACCGCATCAATCAAAATAAAGTCACATAGTCATTAACATAAAGAGGAAAAAGGAGATTGGAAAGATCATACCATGCGGTCTTCATGATCCTCATGTCTTGGATGTGGCGTAGTCAATTAATGTGAACAAGGATAGAACAAACACAATATATACAATATATACAATATAACTACACTACAAAAGGGATAAACATGTTTTTGGGTTTTTTAATTTTCAAATTTTTATGGTTTTTCGAAATTTTTCAATTTTTTTGGATTTTTGAATAAAAGTTAAGTTAGAATTCCCCATCCCCACACTAATATGGGCATTGTCCTCAATGGCCAAAATAATGGGAAATTATGCAAACATGATGCATGATTTCTACACTAAATGTAAGCTACACTAGTCTACACTACATGATGCATGGTTTTTGTTTATGACGGAGAGGATAATTTAGATTACCTCCTGTTGTGTATGCATTAACTTCCCCAAACCGATCTAGACATTATTGCTAATGTCCAAGGATGGGTGTAGTTCATGCACACACTATGCAATGCATGAAACTAATTTGTCAATTTGGATTTTGAAAGTGGGAACAATAAAATGAGACACCTCAACGGTACCGAGGTGTGAGTCCTCTATGGTGCTAGGACTACTCCAACAATGATAAAGATTAATAAAGTACAAGTTAACAAGACACAAACTTCTTTTCATGAAACTTTGAAAAATAAAGAGAGGAGATGAGAAAACTTCACTTAAACTTAGGTGGGTGCCTCTCGCCCGCTCCACCTAGCTATGAAGTAGTCTTCTAGACATCGGCATCATCTCCCTCTACATCGCTATCCCATATCTCCTTTGATGCATCACTCAAACTTGGGTCCATGAATTCGTCTTCTTCACTTTCAAGCTCCACCGTGTCTCCTCCACAAGAATTGTTGCTTCCCTCCTCTTGTCTCCCGTTTGCTCCTTCATTAGCTCTCTCCGAATTGGAGAAGAGCAAATCCAATTGAGCCCATGAGGAGAATGCTCCTTCCTCACTAATCCGTCCTCTTCGAACCATCTCGTGATATTGAGGGTAGAGAGCATAGTAAGTGTCCACGGAGGTTTCGTATTGACGGTAGTGTAAATCTTGTAAGATTCCCGTGACAAAGTCGTCCTAGGGGAGGATGAAGGGGTTTGGATGGTTATACGGTTGATAGGGAAATGGGTAGGGAGGCACTTTGATCTTCTCATCTTGAGTTTGTTGCTCTTGTTGTTGTTGTGGTGGAATTTGAGGTGGTGGTGCTTGCCTTGTTTGACTTGGGATGAGGTAGGATGGCATTGGAGACAAGTGTCCTCTTCTTGGCGAGATACGTGGTAGGTCGGCCATTGGAAGATAAATCGGATCGCTTCCTTTTGTTAACCACTTTATCCGCTTATCAACCCCCTCAAGGGTTATCCAATGGTGGTGAATAAGAAGAAGATCTTCGTTTATCCTAGTGTTTCCCAAGAGTGGACCATACTCATTATTCTCATTAAATCTCGGGTTGAAGTGCTCTGCAAGCCTAGTAATGAGTCCTCCATTCACTATGTGCTTCATTCCATCATCGTCCCCATTTCTAAACTTTGCCCATCTCTCTAGCAATACTAGAGGTGCATTGAAGTGGTACACATTTCTTCCTTGAATGTTGAGGTAGGATTCCATAAACACAAGGTCTAATTGGTTCACGATGGCCGGATCTCGGCGGGCAAGTAGAGTGCCCGAAAGAAATCGATAAGTAAGCCTCAAGATCGGATTTTCGATATGAAAAGCAAGACATTCCTTGGTATGAATGAAATCCCGGCCCGTCATGGCCCTCCACAAAGGCTCAACACTATACTTCTTGGGTTTCGATGTTCGGGTAGGCGAAACATCGAGACCGAGTACATTTGCGAATTCTACAAGGGTCATCATCCTAGAAACATTCTCCAACCTAAACTCTATGCAAATTGTTTTGTTCAAGGTTGTAATCTTCAGAAAGCTCAAAAATTCAAGCACAAGAGATCAATAAGTTTGTTCATACATGCGAAAAAGGGTTGAGAGACCAAAAACTTCAAAGAGAGCTTCCACTTGGTGATAAATCCCAAGTTTCCTCAAGGTAGCATGACATAAAAACTTAGTGGGAAGAATATTCTTACTTAGAAGCCGGTGGAAGACTAATCTTTGCACATCATTGATAAATTCCACATTTAAGAAGTCATCAAGCCTTGTGAGATCTACAATCTCTTCATGCTCCCTTCTTAATGTGTTGACATGGGAGGTAGAAGAACTTCCCCTCATCCTTGGTCTTCTTGCATTCCTAAAAGAGGATCTCCTTGGTGCCATTCTTGATTATTGAGCTGGATTCTTTTGATTTGTGAAAGGATAAGGATGCTCCTTGTTGATTGAGTGTTGCCTTTGGAAACCCTAGAAAATGGGGGCTTTTTGATTTTGTGGGTTAAGAGAGTGATTTGGATATGTATGGGAGTCATAAGGAGGTGGGTTTTATAATGCAAGTGGAAGGAGTAGTGATGTGTCACTATATGTGTGGTGGGGTGTAATTTAATTAGGAGAAGTCGGGTCAAAACACCGTGGGAGGACGAGCGGATTCGAGCAGAAGACGCTCGGATTAATGCTTCTCGGGACGGGCGGATTCTGGGTAATGCGCCCGGATTCTGTCACAGCTAAATTTCCAAAAGTTGACGCGTCAATGACGGACGTCCCGAGCATGAGACGCTCGGATTCTTTTTCATCGGGACGGGCGTCTTCTTCTGAAGACGGACAGATTCATTTACAACGATTTTCCTTGAAATGCACAGGTAGAAAGACGGGCGTCTTTCTGCAAAGCCGGCCGGTTTCTTCAGGACGGGCGTTTTTCCTTCTGGGACGCTCGGATTCACCTTCACTCCAAAAATCTTCAAATTCTCGGCGTAGAAGCAGACGGACGGATTCTCCTCAGGCCGCCCGGATTCCAGCAAGACGGCCGGATTCCAGGGAACACGCACGTGTTCAGGCTGTGAATTCATCCTTTGACTTTCTCTCCTCTCTTAGATGCGTCCCCACACTTGAAAATTTGTTCCTTCCTTCATTCAAAATTCATTAGTAACCCTCCCTCACTTACGCTCATGAAAAGAGTTCATATTCATGCTAATTATTAAAAGACATGCAATAAAACAATAAATACTAGTTAGAGGGTTAGTATATTTACAAGTGGTGGTTTAGGGAGGACTCCACCAAACTCTCCCTTTGATAGTTCTTTCAAGGATTAGAAGGCCCGAGGTAGGTGACCTCGACCTCTCCAATAAACGCTCTTTCATAGTATGGCTTCAATCTTTGACCATTAACCTTGAACTTGCTTCCATCTTCCGCTTTGAGTTCGAAATCTCCATATTTTCCAACTTTGGTTATCACATAGGGACCCATCCATCTAGAGTTCAATTTTCCTTTTAAAAAGTCGGTGAGGGAATTGAATAGAAGGACTTTGTCTCTTTTATGCAAGGCCTTTTGTCTAATTCTCTTATCATGAAGCAATTTCGTTCTTTCTTTGTAAATCTTTGCATTCTCATAGGATTGTAGTCGGAATTCCTCCAACTCTTGAATTTGAATCATCCTCTTTTGACCGCTCAATTTGAGATCAAGATTAAGTGCTCGGATTGCCCAATAAGCTTTGTACTCCAATTCGATTGGCAAATGACATGCTTTTCCATAGACAAGCTTGTAAGGGGAGGCTCCTATGGGAGTCTTATAGGCCGTCCTATAAGCCCAAAGAGCATTATCAAGCTTTGTGCTCCAATCCTTCCGGGTCTTGTTCACAACTTTCTCAAGGATTTGTTTGATCTCTCTATTTGAAATTTCAACTTGACCGCTTATTTGAGGATGATATCCCAAGCCGGTTCTATGTTGAACACCATATTTGGTCAAAAGAGATGCAAGTTTCTTCTCATGGAAATGCGTTCCTCCATCACTAATGATTGCTCTAGGAACTCCAAATCTTGGGAAGATTATATTTTTGAAGAGCTTGGTGACCGTTTTTGCATCATCATTTGGGGTGGCAATTTCCTCCACCCACTTTGAGACGTAGTCTACGGCCACAAGGATGTACTTATTCCCATTTGATGTCACAAAGGGACCTTGGTAGTCGATTCCCCAAACATCGAAGATCTCCACCTCTAGAATGCCCCTTTGTGGCATTTCGTTCCTCCAAGAGATATTCCCCGTTCTTTGACAAGCATCGCAATGAATGATGAATTCTCTTGTATCTTGAAACATTGTAGGCCAATAGAAGCCCGATTGAAGAATTTTTGCAACGGTTCTCCATGCTCCATGGTGCCCACCGTAGGGTGATGAATGACATCCTTCCAAGATTCCTTGGATTTCCCATTGAGGGATGCATCTCCGGTAGAGCCCATCACTACACTCCTTGTAGAGGTTTGGGTCATCCCAAAAGTACCTCTTCACTTCGAATAGGAATCTCTTCCTTTGGTTGTGGTTCAAATTTGGAGGGAGTACTTTTCCAACAATGTAGTTAGCATAATCAGCAAACCATGGGGTGATGTGCCTTTCAAGTTGTGTTTGAATGGCCATCAAAATATCGTCGGGAAATGAGTCATTGATCGGGGTTTCTCCATTTTCATCATGGAACCGGATCCTTGACAAATGATCCGCCACTACATTCTTAGCTCCTTTCTTGTCTCTTATTTTCAAGTCAAATTCTTGAAGAAGCAAAATCCATCTTAACAATCTTGGTTTTGCCTCCTTCTTTATCAAGAGATGTCGGAGAGCACGGTGATCCGAAAATACAATCACCTTGGATCCAAGCAAGTAGGAACGGAATTTATCCAAAGCATAGACAATGGCAAGAAGCTCCTTCTCGGTTGTATCATAATTCACTTGGGAATGGTCGATAGTCTTGCTTATATAATAGATGGCGTGAAGAGATCTCCCTATCCGTTGGCCAAGAACCGCTCCAACGGCGTAGTTGCTAGCATCACACATAATCTCGAAAGGTAATTCCCAATTTGGAGGTTGGATGATCAGTGCCGAGATTAGTGCTTCCTTGATTCTATTAAAGGCTTCAACACACTCATCAGTGAATTGGAATTGGGCATCCTTAAGCAAAAGTTGAGTGAGGGGTTTCGCTATTTTTGAAAAATCCTTTATGAAACGGCGATAAAAACCCGCGTGACCGAGAAAACTTCTCACCCCTCTAACATTCACGGGAGGTGGAAGTTTCTCTATCACCTCAACTTTAGCTTTATCGACCTCGATGCCCTTTTCCGAAATCAAATGACCCAAAACAATTCCTTCATTGACCATGAAGTGACACTTTTCCCAATTTAAAACAAGACTAACATCTTCACATTTTTGCAATACAAGGGAAAGATTATGCAAACATGAGTCAAAGTCCTTTCCATAAACACTAAAATCATCCATAAAAACTTCCATTATGGTCTCTAAGTAATCGGAGAAGACACTCTTCATGCATCTTTGGAAAGTGGCGGGGGCATTACATAAACCAAAAGGCATCCTCCTATATGCAAAGGTACCATAAGGGCATGTGAAGGTGGTCTTATGTTGGTCATCCGGGTGTATAGGGATTTGGAAGAATCCCGAATACCCGTCAAGGTAACAAAAGAATTTGTTGGAGGCTAACCTATCAAGCATTTGGTCAATGAATGGGAGAGGGAAATGATCCTTTCTTATTGCGGAGTTTAATTTTCGATAGTCAATACACATACGCCAACCGGTGATCATTCTTGTGGGTATTAGTTCATTCTTTTCATTTGTCACTACCGTGGTACCTCCTTTCTTAGGTACCACTTGGACGGGGCTAACCCACAAAGAATCCGATATGGGATATATGATTCCCGCATCAAGTAATTTCATAACTTCTCCTTTGACAACTTCTTGCATGTGGGGGTTCAATCTTCTTTGGGGTTGAATAGTAAGTCTATGGTCTTCCTCTAGATGAATTCTATGCATGCAAATGTTTGGACTTATCCCCTTAAGGCCATCTAGACTATAACCTATAGCCTTTTCATGTTGTTTCAACACATCAAGCAATTTTCCCAATTGGTTATCATCAAGTCTATCATTAACAATCACGGGTTTGGTCTTTGATTCATCAAGGTAAGCATATTTCAAATTTGGGGGAAGGGGTTTTAAAGTAGGAGTTTGTACCTCACTTTCCTCCTTTGGAGTTTCATTGAGAATTTGCTCCATCTCCATTAGACATTCCATTCTCATAGCATACTCAACTTCATTTTCATCAACCTCATCATATTCAAATTCCATGATGGGTTCCTCTTGCTCTTGAGCTTGTAAAATATCTTCTAGGATGGATTGCTCATCTTCTATGGGTTGACATGCTTTCACAAGGATGTTATGCACCAATACGGATTGTGCATGAGTAAGTTCTTTGTTAGCTAGAGCGGCCTCAAAAAGATCCACCTCCAATTCCCAATACATATTTTTAGCCTCACTTGCTTCCAAGGCTTCCAATGCTTGCATGGGATCTTTGAAGAAAGGTATACTTAAGTGGTCCTCTACACAACAATCTATAAAGTCCATCTTGAAAAATATCGAACAACTTGAAAACAATTTGAACAAACCTTGAGGAGTTTTACTTCCCCAAGGTAAAGAAAGACACAACTAATAACAATGTAAGAAAATCTAAATCAAGTTAACACCGTCCCCGGCAACGGCGCCATTTTTGATCGGTCCGTTTCGTGTTCACAATTAAATAGATGTGGTCGTTGGGTCACGTCCGAATCAAAACACAATTTATAGCTTCACAAACAACTCTACAATTAGTAAAGAGGCAAATAAAGGTCGGATCCCAAGGGACGGGAATTGAGATGAGATTTCTATTGAAACTAGTGGTGTCTTAGGGGTGTCACAATTTGGGTTGATGTAGAAGGTCATTAAACTAAATAGCAATGGAAATAAACAAGCAAGATGAATTGAAAGGGTTGTAAACAATTGATAAAAAGCACTAGGGTGTCATGGGGTCATAGGGGATTCATGGGAATTGATCATACAAACATGTTCTCAAATTATAAGCAAGCAATTATTGTTGTGATGGATTGAGTTGGGTTATATCTTACAATCCTAGGAAAGTTTGGGTCCCTGAGTCAATCGATTAGATTGTACAACACCTACAAGTCGACTTAGTCTTCCCTACTCAACAACATGCATGGTCTAATGAGACTCGAGTTGGTTTATGTCTTACAAGTCTCATTGAAAAGATAGGTGATGGGTAAA
Source organism: Silene latifolia (assembly GCF_048544455.1). NCBI lineage: Eukaryota > Viridiplantae > Streptophyta > Magnoliopsida > Caryophyllales > Caryophyllaceae > Silene > Silene latifolia. The sequence goes on along the minus strand of NC_133537.1, from coordinate 72,205,947 downwards.
AAATGCAAGGATTCATAGGCTCACATTTCATCAAACATAACATGTGCATGAGTTGAGATCAAAACAAGCAAGCAAATAAACCATAAAAGCATATTAATATAAGCATGAATCATTCCCCATGTTGGTTTCCCCTAATCACCCATTAACCCTAGCTAAGAGACTACTCACTCATTATCATGTTGATCATGCTAGCAAGGTTGTCAATCATACCAACAAAAGAAAACATGATGAATAAATGAAAGTAATTAACAATAATTAAAGAGGGATTAAGATAATTATACCTACTAATGATTCCAATAATAAAGCAAAGAATAAAAGAAGTACTTGATGCTTGATTGAGAGGTTGTCAATCTCCCAATAATAACCCAAATAATCTTCAATTACCCAAAATAAAGGATGAACAAAAGAGAGATTAAGGAAATAAAACTTGTATTAGAACTTGATTAATTGTTGATTACAATACTAAAGAGAGATTTGATTGATATTAACTACTCTAATTATTGATAAGAAGAACATGCTCTTTTAATTAGACTAATGGGGTATTTATAGTGGAAATTAGGGGGATGCATTAGGGTTAACTAAGGGCTAAACTAGTAATTACACTTTTTAGATTGAGCAGGGAGGAGCCGGTATTTTTTGAAGGAAGGGCTTCTTTCTTTTTAGCTTGGAGAAGACGAAATTGCGCTGTACAGGAATCCGTGCGTTTAAGAATCGGGACGGGCGGATTCAGGCGGTGGAACACGGGCGTCTTCAGGTGAATCCGGGCGGATTCTGGTGGCTGCAAACCCGAGTGTCTTAAGGAGAAAACGCATGGATTGTGCTGTGGAGGACGGGCGGATTGTGGAGAAACCGCACGGATTGTGCCTCAGCAACATTTCTTCTTTCTTTTCTTCCCTTTTCTTCATAAAATCCTTGGGGATTTCCTTGGGGACTCAAGGATCCTTTCTCAACATTGCTCATCTACTATAATATGTACAAAGGCCTTCTAATCTTGTCTCTCCTTGATGCCTGGTCATTGGATTCGCTCAATTTAGTCTCGTTTTGCCATGAAAATGCAAGATTTGCACTCCTTTCCTACCAAGGGATCAAAATCTCAAAGAATATGCAAAACAAAGAACTAAAGACAATAAATGACCCAAATATGCACTAAAAAGCATGGGAACAAGGCTAATTCGGGGGCTAAATATGCGCTAATTATGGTCACATCAGCAAGTGCCCTAAAAAGGCTTATGGACCAAGGTAAATTACAACCGATCGGACCCACCCCGGATCCGTCTGATGCTATGAAATCCCGCTTCTGGAACCCTAATGCCTACTGTCAGTACCACCAAGGGAAAGGGCATGACACGGAAACCTGCTTCAAGCTCAAACACATCATCCAAGACATGATTGAGAAAGGAGAATTACCTTTTCCTCCACCAACTAAACCAAACAACAAAACGAACCCTTTGAGAATCCATGCTATCTCCGATGATGAGCCAACCTTGGACTGCTCACACCTCATCCTACCAATTGATGACGAGGTGAATGCCTTGGAGAAGGATGCCTCGGACGGGGTATTTGTGTTCAGCACCGTAACTATGCTTGCCATGTTCCAACAAGTCGAGGAAGCTATAACTAGTCTCTCCGAAAGGATTACCCGACTTGACGATGCTTGCCGCCGATTGATTTTCAATCCTCCAGCACCACGCCCGAGGGAAGGTCCCCCGAGCAGCCAAAACTACCCTAACCAGGATGGATTACTTCCGCGACCATTCTGGCACGCACCTCACAATAATCAACCTCATATGAACTACCCTCACAAAAATTTCCCTCACAAAAATTGCCCATCGAGGAATACCCCTCCAAGGTACCCTCGGGATCCAGAAATCAATGGCATCTGGAGAGATGATGTTAAAGATGTCTATATTGTCCCAAAGAAAGAGAAGCAGGCGAAAGAGATCGGTCATCTTACCCGGTCCGGACGCCCCTACCAAAACCCGAGCAATTCAACGTTCGCTCCAATAACGAATGACCAAGTTGTCCCGGACGCGGACACTCAACCCAAGGCTCCCGAGAATTCGATCCTCAAACAGCTGCAGAAGGCAAAAGCCGAAATTTCAATTTGGCAACTGATTGCCACGTCCTTCGAGCATCGACAACCTCTACTACAAGCCTTGGGAAAACTGATTGTGCCCTCTACCTCCTCCCCAGAAGAAGTGGTGGCACACATGACAAGGGACGTCCCTGATTTGAGCAACCCGGTCATCTTCTCTAACGAAGATATCCTTCCCTTCGGAGCCAACCACAACCTGGCCCTGTACATCACAGTACAATGCCTTAAAAAGAATGTGCCTATGGTCCTTGTGGATGACGGATCCGCGGTGAATGTCATTCCCCTCAAAACGGCTCACAAACTGGGTATATAATATGAAGCTGATCTGGTCCCAACCAATCAAGGAGTACGCGCTTATGACGGCACTTGTCGTAAGGTCGCAGGGCTTATCACTCTAACCGTCGAAATCGGACCACTGGAAAGGCAAACCAGCTTTTAGGTAGTCGACATCGACGCCTCCTTCAACATGCTCCTGGGACGTCCCTGGTTTCACGCCGTCAAGGCAGTTACTTCTACCCTCCATCAGAAAATCAGGGTCCCCTTCAACGGGAAAACGATCACGATCCCTGCTTCCCGATCAAAGCCGTCATGAAAAAGGGAATAGCATCCCAGGCCATTGAGAAGGATGACAACGAGATGTGGGGATTTCAAGCTGTGAATGCCCTAACTGATGAATAAACACCCTTTGATTGTGACCCATTTGCCAACCTCACAGTCAACCGCATTCTGGTGCGCCAGGGTTATTTCCCGGGTTTACCCCTCAATCCACTGAAGAGCGCCTTACCTCCCTTGAAACAGGCTAAGGTCCCCAACATCCCTTTTGGGCTGGGCTATGAACCTACCAGTGAGGATATCCAGGAGATGAACCTCCTAGTTCGGAAGCGCAAGAAGCACGGAGTTATCCTCCGTCCCTATCATTTGACCCTCAATGGATACTTTGTCCCCGAGGGAGAGTCTTAACTCTACCATGGCTTTCCTGAGCCGATCTATAACTCTGTGGCCAAGGTCAGACACCCGGGTATAGAAGTCTTCGAGGACTGCTACTTCATCCCCAACAACACCGAAGCTGCATCAACCGAGTCTAAGTCGTCCCCATGCCTCGACGGACAAGCTGTCATTCTCCTCTTTGGAGAGGATAACATCAAGCACCTCGACGATGAGGACATCATCAACATTGCCCTGAAGGACAGCCAATTTAACCCGACCGCCTTGATCTCCGATACTGACCCGGAGAAAGCTACACAAGGCTGGAGAAAGATCGTCAAGTGGACCGATCACCAAGGCCGCATTCTCAAGATCACAACTGGAGAAGGCCCTATGTTCAAAGAGGGAAGTGAAAAAGAATCTGAGTCTGAGTCGGAGTCAGAGTCTGTCATAGCTCTGTCATAGCTCCTAACACTCCTAATGCCCTAGTCGAGGTCCCATTCCCGCTGTATTATCACAAGCTTATGGCTGCTTAAGAGGCTGAGTCTACTAGGGCCATCCCCACTCCCATGGAAGGTGATAACATGGAGCCTGTTCCAGGGGCCACCTCCTCTGTTGTGTCGCCTCTGACTGACCATGAGATGTTTGTCCTCTCCGAGCTTTTCGCTCGTGTCAACTTAATAAACGCTAAGTTTGCTTATGACTCGTCTCAATTTAACTGCAATGTAATTCTGAATGGCTATGAGGAATTTGACTTGAGTGACTACCCACCTCACCTAGCCAAAGAACTTGACAAACGGGAAACTAAAACCCCCATCATTGAGGAGACCGAACCTATTAATGTAGGAACCGACAACACACCTCAAGAACTTAGGATAGGGACAACCCTTGACCCCTTGGAAAGACAACAGTTCATTGACCTCCTCCATGAATACAAGGACGTATTCGCCTGGTCCAACAAAGATATGCCTAGGATTGACAGGGAAATTGCAGAGCACCGGATACCTATCAAACCCGGAGCTAAACCCGTGAAGCAAAAGCTGCGCCGAATGCGTCTTGAATGGGCCCTGAAAATCAAAGAAGAAGTGGATAAACAGTTCAAGGCCGGGTTCATCAAAGTGTTTGAGTGCTCTGACTGGGTGGCCAACATTGTTCCTGTACCGAAGAAAGATGGGAAGATTCGGGTTTGCGTCGACTTCAGGGATCTGAACAAGGCGAGTCCAAAGGACGACTTCCCTTTGCCACATGTTGACATTCTGGTGGATAATACCGCCGAGCATTCTCTCCTATCATTCATGGACGGGTATGCTGGGTACAACCAGATCAAAATGGCTGAGGAAGACATACACAAGACTGCTTTCACAACACAGTGGGGTACATACTGCTACACGGTCATGCCTTTCGGCCTCATCAATACCGGAGCAACCTATCAAAGAACCGCTACCACTCTCCTACATGATATGATGCACAAGGAGGTAGAGGTATATGTCGATGACATGATCGTCAAATCAAAAGAACGGGACGGCCACATCAACGCCCTTCGGAAGTTCTTCGCTCGTTTGCGGAAATATAACATGAGACTAAATCCTCAGAAATGTGCATTTGGGGTCACCTCCGGAAAACTCTTGGGACATGTCGTCAGCAAGAGAGACATTGAGATTGATCCAACCAAAATCAAGGCCCTTCAACAAATGCCACGGCCTAAGAACGAGAAGGAGATTCGGGGATTTCTCGGTCAGGTTCAATACATCAGCCGCATCATAGCCAAGCTCACCATGATTTGTGAACCAATCTTCAAGAAGCTTCGCGCTTCCGATCACACCGATTGGGACGACGACTGTCAGAAGGCCTTCAACAGGATAAAGGAAATCCTATCCAAACCTCCTGTCCTCATGCCACCTCAACAATGGATTCCCTTATCCCTATACCTGACTGTCACAGACACAACCATGGGAGCAATGCTAGCACAAACAGTCGACGGTGAAGAACGAGCCATCTATTACATCAGCAAAAAGTTCATCGATTATGAGACGAGGTACACCCAACTGGAAAAGACATGCCTTGCCCTAGTATGGTCAACAAAGAAGCTGCAGCATTACATGCTCAGCTACATGGTCCACATCTATTCCAAGATGGACCCGATCAAATACATCTTCGAGAAACCCGTACTAAACGGAAGGCTGTCTAGATGGACACTCATGTTGTCCGAGTTTGATCTCAAGTTTGTACCCCTCAAGGTTATCAAGGGAAGGGCAGTCGCCGATTTTCTGGCAGAAAATCCCGTCAATGAGGATCCAGCGACCGACACATGGTCACTTCCTGATGAAGACATCCTATGTGCCGACTCCGACGCATGGGACCTATACTTCGATGGCGCATCTAATCTGAGAGGCTTCGGGGTAGGAATCCTCCTAATATCGCCAGAAGGAGAACATGTTCCGATCTCGGTCAAGCTAGACTTCGCCGTCACCAACAATGCCGCTGAATATGAAGCATGCCTCATCGGCCTACAAGCAGCCATAACACTTGGCATCAAGAGACTGAGGGTCCACGGCGACTCCTCGCTCATCATCAATCAGGTGTCCGGATCGTGGAAAATCCGAAGTGACAGCTTAGCTCCCTACCTAGCGAAAATCAATCAAGAGGCTGAGTTCTTCGACTAAGTCGACTATTTCCACCTGCCGCGAGAGGAAAATCAATTTGCTGATGCCCTAGCAAAACTTGCCGCGCTCGTCAATATACCTGACGACGTGACATCGATGCCCCTATGTGTCGAGAGAAGGAGCGAGCCACCACATTTGCGCCATTAACAGCGACGAGGAAAACCATGTCGAACCCTGGTACCAAGCCATCCTCAACTACAAAACCAAAAATGAATTCCCTCCTAACTCTGGCCCAAGAGGACAAAGAGCCATCCGATTACTTGCATCACAATTCGTGATAAACCAAGATTAACTATACAAAAGGACACCCCAAGGGATTCTCCTTCTTTGTATTGACCATCACAAAGCCAAAAAGGTCATGGGAGAAGTCCACGACGGAGAATGTGACCCTCACATGAGCACAATGATGCTTACCCGAAAGATCATGCGGCTAGGCTACTATTGGACCACCATGGAAGCCGATTGTCGTAACTACGTCAAACATTGCCACAACTGCCAAATCTTTGCCAACATACAACACATACCACCATCCCTTTTATACACCATGACATCACCATGGCCTTTCTCAACCTGGGGCATCGATTTCATCGGGAAAGTTAACCCGATAGGCACTAAGGGGCATTGCTTCGTCCTCGTCGCCATCGACTACTTCACTAAATGGGTGGAAGCACAGTCATATGTAGTCTTGACTGCCAAACAAGTGGCCAAGTTCATCCAAAACAACATCATCTGCCGATATGGGGTACCCCATGAAATCATCAATGATCAAGGCTCTCACTTCCGGGCGGAAACTCAAGCCTTGCTGGACAAATACAAGATCAAACGACATCAATCATACCTCTACCGTCCCCAAACCAACGGAGCGGTGTAGGCAATGAACAAAACTCTTCTCACCATTGTCAAGAAAATGCAAGACAACTACCGCGATTGGCCGAGCAAACTCCCATTCGCACTCTAGGGATATGGATCCTCCATTCGAACACCAACAGGCGCCACACCCTTCTACCTAGCATACGGTATGGAAGCGGTTCAACCGGTAGAGTTAGAGGTCCCTTCTCTACGCATCCTACTGGAGAGTCAAGTCCCTGAGGCGGAATGGACCCGTCGAAGGTACGAGCAACTCACTCTTCTAGACGAGCGGCGGCTCAACGCCTTGCACAATGTCCAGCTATACCAACGACGTATACAACGGACATTCAACAAGAAGGTTAAACCCAGGAACATCAAGGAGGGCGACTTGGTCCTCAAGTCAGTTCGAGCACCATTACCCGTCGATCCGAGGGGAAAATTCAAACCCAACTGGGCCGGGCCATACCTGGTTAAGAAAATACTTTTGGGGGGCGCAGTGAGACTGAGTGACCTAGACGGGGAGGATTTTACAAACCCGACCAACCTAGACCAACTCAAAAAATACTACCCTTGAACCGTAGTAACCAACGACCTAACCCTAGTTTTACAACTAGAAACCACCTTAACCCTCTTCAAGTCAAGTTCCTCAACGCGTTCTGATTTGAAATTGCATGTTTTATCGAGTCTAAGTGGCGGCACCTTGCCCGTTTCGAATGTCCTTTGATTTGTCAAAGGCAACATCCATTTGCACTCAAACAAAACCCCCTGAACTACGAGCATGGTTTGATTTCACCTCTTCAGGTGGATACGTAGGCAGTCCTTCTTATACAGGAGGGATACAACCACAAAACCCAAATAAATTCACAAAACCCCCTGAACTACGAGCATGGTTTGATTTCACCTCTTTAGGTGGATACGTAGGCAGTCCCTCTTATACATGAGGGATACAACCATAAAACCCAATCAAATTTACAAAACATTTCGAACTACGATCATGGTTTGATTTCACCTCTTCCGGTGGATACGTAGGCAGTCCTTTCTTACACAAGAAGGATACAACCATCCCCATAATAAAAAAAAAAAAAACATCCCCATAATCAAAAAAACATCACCCATATCATCCCCATAAAAAAAGAGGGAAAGAACATTCCCTTTCCCATAAAATACAAAAAAGAAGCCTTTCTCCCTTCCTACAAAAATCCCACCTTCTCGAGTGCAAATGTTTAGGACGATTCAAACTGAATTGCCTTTACAAAATGGATGGAAGAAACAAGCATTAACAATTTTGACACGAACATTCCTCTTATTTAATTAATAATGAGAGGGATTACAAATTCAACAACAAACAAGGCTCGGCAAGTCTACAACTTATCAAAGCTAAGGTGTCAACTAAAACACCTCACATAATAAACCTAGCACAAAACACACAAAACATAGCTAATACAACATAATAAAAACTCTCAACAATAATCTAACATAATAATAAAGTGGGTAATGGAGGTCTTCATTCTTCCATTCTACCCTTGCCTTTTTCCTCGGGGTACATCTTCCCCTTGTTCTTCTTGTTGGCCCGCCTAGCTTGGACTTCCTCCTCAGAACGGATCCTCAACGGATCTACCACGGCGACGGCCTCCGGTCTATTGCAAGACCCCATGTTCGGCCCAAAACGAGCCCATGCATGGCCCACTACATTTTTGAGACCCGAACTTCTCCTCTTTGGTAGCCTCATCACATCCGGGCTAACTCCATCAACATCATCCTCAAAGAAGGCACGGTCGGCCTTGCCAACCTTTCGATACTTCAAGTCGACGACCTCATCCTTATGGTATTTGGACCTCTCATCCAAGGACGAAGCTCTTGACCACTTGACATAAGCGGGAGTCACCCATTTCGTGGCAACGAGGTTTGGTACCTTCCAAAGTGGCCGAGTGGCCCACCATCTTTCGAAGGCCTCCACAAGCTCAGAGTTTCGGAAAACGTTCTCTTGGACAAGAGTAGCTTGAGCGGGCACCTTTTGTTGACGCCCCATTTGCCTCATGAGCCTTTCGGGATAAATGAAGGAAGCAACCTTCAAACCCACCACCATCAAAGAACGAGGACTAGCACCCGAAGCGGGCAACCCCGTGAAGGACCTCAAGTGCCACCATGGCACCACCCAACGGATATGAGGACCACCCTCCTCTGCCATTCTTGCGGCCCAATAGGCCTCGGTGGAAGCAAAGCTATCCGAGTACAACTTCTTCTTCATAGTAAGGTGACGGAAAGAATAAGAGGAGGAATCAACCGGAGGCTCTACATACCTTAGCCTCTCCGATTGCCACACTAGGAGGATCCTTGGAGATCCAAACGAGGGAGCTTCTCCACAAGAGCCCTCCTTGTCTATAGCTTGGATGATCTCGCCAAGTACCAACCATGATGGATCCCTACCATGCTCCATTTGCTCAACCACATGCACAAGGGTCATGCTACCATAGCATTTTGGCCCCTCCTTCTTCAAAGCATCAACACAGAGGTATACATGGACAAGGCAAAAGGCAAGAGCCCTTCTCCTAGCCACCTCTGAAACATTGGCATCCAATCGGTTTGAGAAAATGTTGACGAGAGCCAACATATCCACACCATGGGGAGGAAGAAGAAAGTTGACTTGACTTGTTGACAAGCCCAACGTTGAACGGAATTTCTCCTTATAACACAACCGAGTCGGAGGAAGCACCGGAACACAACCCGGCCACCCACCAATGGCTCCAACTTCTTCGGCAAGAGGACAAATTTCGCCTTTCGGGAAAACGAAAACATGATGTTTCGAATCCCAAAACCGAGAACATGCTTCAAGAAATGAGGATTTCACCTTGACTTGATGAAGCACCAACAATTGACCAACTCCCATGCAAACGAGTTGATACTTCTTGGGAGGCGACAAATCCCGGCACCATTGTCGCAACGCATTCTCAAAGGCATCCATGAAATATTTTGTGGAAGAAGAAGAAGAGGTTTTGTAGAGATGTTTTTCGTGTTTCGGATGATGAAACAATGAAGCACAAACATACCTATTTATACAAAACAATCAGCGCGTTTTTCAAAAAAAGGAAGAGTTGGCTCCTATCGCTAAGCAGCTCGCGCCTCTTTGGCTCTGTTCTCAGGATTCCCATATTGAATTGTCCCTTTCAAGTTGTGTTTTCTCCTGACACCTCAAACCTCCCGCCGGAATGCTCGCGCCTCTTCGGGATGGTCCAGGACATTTTGTGTTTCCTCACACTCACATTTCCTTATTTTCGCGTTTTACGAAATCCAGCACGGTTTCTATGACACAGCTTTTAAACATACAGTTTTTTCTTTCTTTTTTTAAAGGGGGAAGGGCTAGTCGCCCCGATCCGCGATGGATCGTTTCCACGTCAGTCGAAATTCCGAATTTTTTTTCGCTTTTTCGCAATTTTCTCGGCCAAAAAATAAAAATCGAAAATTGATAACACAACATCAGTTTTCCTCAAAATTCAAGCACTCACAAATTCAAGTCTTGATCTCACAAAAATCAAGTCAAATACTCTCGCAAAAATCTATTCTAAAATTCACCCCTGGCGGTTTGAGTTTGAATTTTTTCGAGTCACAAATCAATTTCAACAATTTCAATGAAATTTAATTCAAGACACGAGTTAATTGCTCAAATTTTCAAATCAATTTCTTTTTAAGAAGTCCGAATACGACGACTCGTCGCGGAATTTTTCAAAATATCATTTCAAATTTCAATTTTTAACTTCGTGTCATCGCAGTTAAATTTTGTTTTCAATCAAACGCTTTTTACGTAATCACGTTTATGCGTATGTGCTACTTGTCGCCTATTTTCTACACTAACGATGCAGGAACTGGTGCAAAGCAAAAGGGGAACTGACAGCCGACAACACTTCTCCGAAACACAACAAAAAAAAGAAGCCAAAATCACAAAATGAACCACAATCCAAAAACACATATATACAAACCACCTCACGTAAAATACATTGACACACGTTTGATACAAACGACTTACCATGCAAACAGGAGCTAGTACAGACATCTATCTTACAGACACTAGCCTAAAACAACCATCTATCATACAGACACTGGTCTAAGACAACGAACTGGGGGCTATCTGCCACCTACCGAACTAAGCACTCCCTATCCTTTCGCTCGGAAAAGAAAAGGAGCAACACAGGAAACAAAGGAGTAACAACAGAAGCAGAGGTGGTTACCACGATGGTAATACCTCGCTCCTACTCCACGACAAAAAAGATGACAGTGTCTAGCAGACTTCGGATGACGCGACAACCGAGGATCATAACTTAGCACGTTATCCCGACCTTGACCTCCAATCATCAGAATTCAAGGATGAAAGGGAACCATCACACCGGGCGTTACCCCGATATTGAACCCCAATCACCAGAACTCGACAACAATCGAAGACGACAACGTGGGATAACATGCCCGTATTGAACCCCACTCATCGGACATCCGAACCTCCGCAAACAACGACCAACAATCGATACCCGATCATTAGCTGGGCAAAGGCCATCAGGGAGAAACACAACCAAGCCTGTAACAAAAAACAGTCGTCGCTGCTCCTCCTGGATCATCCTCCTCCTCCAAGACTTCAGCAATGGACCCGACAGGTCCCGAGCACTCCCCTGCAATCAAAAGAACAAACAAAGAATGTCAGTCGAAATTTCGGCATTACGACGGCGTAAAATGGACAAATCCAAAAAAAACCTGCAAAGCAGAACGAGGGAATCCCGCCCAAACCCAACCAAACAAAAACAATTCACAAAAACGCACAAAAAGCGACTCGCCCTTCTTTTCAAGCAAAAGACGAGTCAAAACAACAACAAACAAAAATGGCATCTCAAGACCCACACAAGGTCCACCAACTACCCGAAATATGTTCCCGATGCAATGGGGTATTTTTCTGCAACTCAAAAAGGCAATTTCTACGCCAGTTTGAGCGCAAACCGGTCAAAATTTCAAAATACGACCACAACAAGGCAACGTGACTTTATCACGTCTCAAAGCGACCTAAACTACCAATAAGGTCCACTTCAAGACAAACTAACTCAATTCAAGCCCAGACAGGCGCTTATTTCGTCAGACATGAGACCGCTTCAAAAGCGAAAATTCCAATTTTTGCCCACAACACCCGACAAAAGGTCCACAATGGCAAACACAGTCTTCCCCGACTACAATACAACCTAGTGGGACCCATTACCCAAGCAAATAAACTTGGCATTGTGAAATGAGACGGTTTCATCGCCTCACTCACGTTTTTCGAGCATAGGGGACGTAAACGGGGACCAAAATGCAAACTAAAAGCACCCCTATACTCCTAAACAGGTTTCTAACCTAATGCAATCATCAATTTCACTTGAAATAGGCTCAATTAAAAACGCCCAAACCGATTTTTAAGGGTACAAAATTCCACCCTAATTCAATCAATCAAAAGACCAACAAATTCAAATGGATTCAAGAGAAAATACATACCTTGAGATGACATGTTGAAGATGGCATGGACTGGAATAAGCAAGAAGACCAACAATGGCGGTTTTTGTTTGTTTTGTCGAGAGGATGAAGAAGACGAAATGAGAATAGCGAGCAAACCAATCTCGCGTCTTTTACAGAAAAATAGGGAAGCCCCCTTACCTCGCCAAATAGCTAGCGCCTCAATAGGGTGCTCCCTGCTTTATTCAGCGAAATTTTGGGTTTGGCCCAATTTCCTATAACAAACCTTAAATTCAAACGACGGCAATTAAAACCGTCATCTCGAAATAATAGTAAAAATTCAAAGTTCAGTATTCCTTCAAAATTTAAAAAACAAAACGGCGATTGATACCGCCCTTTCAACTTCAACAATAATAGTGAAAATTTAAAATTCACTATTCAAACGACGGCAATTAAAACCGTCATTTCAACAATAATACTGAAAATTCAAAATTCACTATTCCTTCAAATTTCAAAAAACGGCGATGGAAACCGCCATTTCAACTTCAAAAATAATAGTCAAAATTCAAAATTCACTATTTCCTTCACATGTCAACGGCGGCAACATAAACTGTCACTTCAAAAATAACAGTGAAAATTCAAATTCACTATTTCTTCAAATATCAACGGCAGCAACATAAACCGTCACTTCAAAAATAATAGTGAAAATTCAAATTCACTATTTCTTCAAATGTCAACAGCGGCAACATAAACCGTCACTTCAAAAGCATAATAGTGAAATTCAAAATTCACTATTTCCACGGCGGCATCAAGAGTCCGCTATTTCAAAACAAGCCCATCCAACGCGGCTATTCTCATGGTCAGTCAACCGACCCCACCATGGCTGGCGAGCCTTACAACGCACCGCGGCTGGCGAGCCCTCCTCATGTATGCACCATGGCTGGTGAGCCTTACAACGCACTGCGGCTGGCGAGCCCTCCTCATATACGCACCATGGCTGGCGAGCCTTACAACGCACCGCGCGCTGGCGAGCCATCCTCATGTATGCACCATGGCTGGCGAGCCTTAAAACGCGCCATGGCTGGCGAGCCTTACTACGCACCATGGCTGGCGAGCCTTACAACGCACCGCGGCTGGCGAGCTCTCCTCATATATGCACCATGGCTGGCGAGCCTTACAACGCACCGCGACTGGCGATCCCTCCTCAAGTACGCACCATGGCTGGCGAGCCTTACAACGCGCCGCGGCGGGCGAGCCCCTTCATATCCGCAACACGGCTGGCAAGCCTTTGTCCGCAAGCAAGATACAATCCAAGGACGTATCCCGAAGATGCCTCGAGTGCGACTCCTTATCAAGCTGGCGAGCCTTTGTCCGCAAACACGCGAGGACATATCAGAAGATGCCTCAGGTATGACTCATTCTTATGGCTTACGAGCCTTTGTACGTAGTCTAACGGACTTTAAACGACCCGCATAGACAGTTGATAGACTCTAAGCTATTCCTGACGACAGGTCCTTGGCTCGTACCCTCGATTCGCCTTGGCATCGCCCTTCCCGATGGCAGGTTCTTGGCCTGAATCCTTTCGAGCCGCCTTGACATCTCTTGGGTCTCCAGGTTGTAATCTTCGATTGACCTGGGGGCTCTACTTTGACTTTTGCCCTGTTCAAGCCTCAGTCAAAGTGGAGGCTCTGTAGATACCCAATATCTGCTGAGATTCCAACAAACACCTGGAGTGTTTAATGCATGATGACGGGGTCGCAATGACAATAACAAGAGTCAAAACCGACACCGGACCAAAAACCGACTCAAAATTCAAATCCCGACTCCAACAACGAGTCAAACCGAGTCAAACACAAAAAAACAAACCATTTAAATGCTTCCATGTTAAGATTTCCCGGGATCATGAATGGTCAAGTACCAAACATGTGCATACAAATCCTAGGATAGAACAAATCATGATTGCATTTGTGTGAAAGCGACAAGACACCTCGAAGACGTGCGACGTGGCTCTCACCTCTTTGAGCACCCCAGGTGGCCACGTCGCTCAAAACTCATATAACCACTCATTCTCCTATAAATACCCCTCAAATGCCACCATTTGAGAACTTACGCGAGTGTCTGCCCCCTATTTTCTCCCTTAAAATTCTCGACTCGACTTCCTAAGTCACAATCCGACACGTGTTTACGACCTACCGATCGTAAACACGAGCCTTACACATTGTTTGGTACCGTCATCATGCATTAAATCACTTGACCGACCATCTCGACCACTACACCATCACTAAACTTAATAAAACACTCTTTTTACTTACTGAAACGGTTTTAAACCGAGTGTTTTCCGACTAAACGAGTTGATACACTTACGTCGGTTTCTCGCCATAAGCCAAGCATGTAAGTATGAGGGTGTAAAAATCTTCTTTTATCATGTTTTCACTTGTTTCATGACTATAACATACTAAATCATGCATAACATGGTCCAAAACATGGGAAGGATGAGCCAAAACCGGACTTTTTGGTTGAGGCAGAGGCTACTTACGTATAGCACATAGGCTCGCGCCTAAAGCACCCTGCCCAGCCTTAAGTCCAATCCGTGTTTGATCTCTTCTTTTCCTCTATTTTTCATTTTCATACTTGTAATCGTTTTTTACCATTTCAAGTATTTTCAAACCATTTTTCACAAGTTTTAACCATAAAACATTTTTCACCCTTGGTTCTTACTACCATGACGGTTTAATCCGTGTTTCGGTGATAATATTTGGTTAATTACATTTAAAAGATATTTTAAAGCCTTTTATTTCATTTGTTTACATTTTAGAAGGTATTTTAAAGCCTTTCATCATTTCTTTACATTTTCAAAATAAATGTATTAGTCACCAACGCAAAGTCATCCTTGATTCTACATACCATGTCGGATTTTAATCCGGGTACGATGATGAGTATCGACTAATTATATTCAAATGAACTTAAAACAATTAGTTCATAATCATTTTCAAAATTATTCATGTCAAGCTTGCAAAGTCGAACTCGACATCAAATACCGTCAAAACAATGACGATTATTCAAGTCTCGTTCTTCAAATTAACACAAATGCGGCCTAAACGGCCTTTTCAAGCCAAAACGGGTTCAAATACCCATTTTTCAACGCGTTTTATAAACGTTTTTCAATGGTCAGAACACATCATATACCGTTGACTGACCCGTGCCTAAACAGGCCTTTTCTTTTCCTATTTTCAAACCAGGGGAGACCCCCTTATATCGCCAATAGGCTCGCGCCTCTTCTGGTTGCCTGATGCAAGGTCTGTTCCCCTTCCAGCATTGGTTTAGGACGATCACGACTCCGGCTAACCCAGATATAGGACGGATCAGATGGCTAATTTGCCCATTCAAAAATCATATTTGCAAAATGTCTTACTAAGACAAATGGATCACGTTATGCACCATAAACCTAACTAGGTAAAAGGATGTTTAATTTCCGTCTTGCATGCAAATCAACCATAAATCCAACTCGACATCTTATACTTGATACTTGGATTAATTCAACCAACTTATAAAGCTCTCACATGTTAGGTTTAAACTATTGGATGCGCATTCACGCATTTAAACCATTTTATCAACTTTTGCATTCAACCAACCAAGATCGATCAGTAAAGGCCGCTACCGCGGACGGGATTGGGTGTCTGATTAAAGGGCTTCCCAATACGTACCTTCACCTCTTACTCAGAAACTTTGGATAGTGGATGGCCTTATCCAGGGCGTACGAGAGTCATTCTAGAGATAGGATGCTAAAGAGGGACGATTCCTTATCTTTAGTACTTATGTCAAACACTACTTTGTGCTTCGTTTGACCGAGGTATAAAGTGGATTCGTATGGGTTCCAAGCATCCAACAAATGCTTGGTGGCGACTCCGAACATCTCTAATCGTTTCGAGACCCTTGCCGAGACGAAACCGACCGATCTAAAATGATCCGGTCGAAAGCATACTTTTACGCCGCCGAGCATGGCTTTCAAAAGACCGCTGTATGTCCACAGATCGGTTGGGCGTGCTGGTGGGCCCATGTCCACAGAGTCCTAAGTAGATAATAAAGTGAAATGGGCAATGATGAAAGGATCCTTGCATCCCCGAAATAATCCTTGCGGATTGTTAAGGAAGAAAAGAAAAGAAGCAGTCTGCCCAAGAATCTGAGCGGATCAGGCAGGATCCGGGCGTCTCACAACAGCAAGATCCGGGCGTCTTGTGCCCAAGACGAGCGGCTTGCAGCACCCTGAGCCGAGCGTCTTCCCCTGGATCCGAGCGGATCCTAAGACAGAAGAGCCCGTGCCTTACCTCAAGACGAGCGGATCGTGGCAAGACTAGCACATGGATATGCTAATTTCCTCAACTTTTCTTAGGTCTTAATAGTAATTTAAGCCCTTAGTAACTTTAAATTTTGTACCTAATCTTTAGTATAAATACCCCTTGTACTACCTAGATTAGGACCATCTCTTAATAATCTCCTAATCATCTCTTTGTAATTTCTTAATCAATCTCTTAATCAAGTTGTAATTCTCTCAAATTAGTCTTAATTTAGTTGTAATACAATTTCTCAATATTAATCACATCTTAATCTTTCCTTAATTTCTCTATTGTTCTTCCTTTATTTTGGGTAATTAGAAGATTATTTGGGTTTATTTGGAGGATTGACAACCTTCCATCAATCATCAAGTAATTCTATTATTCTTTGCTTTATTATTTGGAATCATCTTCATAGGTATAATTCTCTCTTAACCTTGTTTAATTATTGTTAAATCACTTTCATTTATTCATCATGTTTTGCCTTGTTAGTATGATTGACAAACTTATTCACATGTTAAACTTGATCATGAGTGAGTAGTTTTCTTAGCTAGGGTTAACGGGGAATTAGGGGAAACCAACATGGGGAATGATTCATGCTTAATCTAATATGTTTTCATAATTAAATTGCTTGCTTGTTGTGATTTCAACTTATGCACATGTTATGTTTGATGAAATGCGAGCCTATGAATCCTTATATTTTTTACCCATCACCTTTCTTTTCAATGAGGCTTGTAAGCTAATACGCCAACTCGAGCCTCATTCGACCATGCATATAGTTGAATAAGAAGGATTAAGTCGACTTGTAGGTGTTGTACAGTCTAATGGATTCGGCTCCGGGACCCAAACCTTCCTAGAGATTGTAAGCTTATACACCAACTCGATCCCATCACAACAATAAGTGCTTGCTATATAATTGAGAACATGTTTGTATGATCAACTCCCATGAATCCCCTATGAACCCATGACACCCTAGTGCTTTTAGTCAATTGTTTACATCTCATTTTTATTGCCTTGCTTGTTTTCATTACTTTACTTTCATCTTGTTAATTAGTTTAGACCAATTTCATCTCAACCCAAATTGTGACACCCTAAGACATAGCTATTTGCAATTGAGAATCCTATATCAATACCCGTCCCTTGGGATCCGACCTTTACTTGTCTCTTTGCTAAGAGTAGTTTGTGAAGTTATAAATAATGTTTTCATAGGTAGCTTTTGACGACGAGTTTAAACCGACACAAAAAATGGCGCTGTTGCTGGGGACGGTGTTAACTTGATTTGATTTTCATTAGTTATTTTTAGTTGTGTCTTTCTTTACC
This sequence comes from Silene latifolia, assembly GCF_048544455.1. Lineage (NCBI taxonomy): Eukaryota > Viridiplantae > Streptophyta > Magnoliopsida > Caryophyllales > Caryophyllaceae > Silene > Silene latifolia. Next base: position 72,188,305 of record NC_133537.1, on the reverse strand, counting down.
TTGGGGAAGTCAATTTCCTCAAGGTTGTTCTAATTGTTTTCGAGTTGTTTGATATTTTGCACGACTAGGAGATCACAAGGTAATCCATTACCTATTGATCTTGAAATTGAAAGAACCTTAAGCAACAATAGGAGAGTTGCTAGAGGTACTTTAAGAGGTATTGGAGAGATTGTGGACATTCAACCAAATAACATTGAGTTTACCAACCATTTTGCAAGAGAAGGAGAGGACAACCCAATACAAAACCCACTACAAAATCAACCCAAAATGCCTAAATTTTCATCACATTCCGTACCAACCGAGGAGACCCTACCACATGGTACTCTTACATCACAACATCTAACCGGTAATTTCATTGCCAAATCCGCATTCATACAACTAGTTGAGCGAAGTCAATTTGGGGGGATGCCTAGTGAAGACCCTCATTCACATATGGAGACCTTTTGTGATTATTGTGATGCGATTTCTCAAACCGGGGTTACTCAAGACCAAATCCGATGGGTATTATTTCCTTTTTCTTTGATTGGTACCGCAAAACAATGGTTGAAGAGCCTAGAGAAAGCTACCCTTGGTATTGACTCATGGAAGAAGTTAGCACTTGCCTTCTACAAGAAATTATATCCTCCGGAGAAGACCAATATGTTGAGAGCCCAAATCACCGAGTTCAAGCAAAGGGATGAGGAATCATTGTATAAAGCATGGGAGATTTTTAAGGACACTTGTCGTTCTTGTCCACACCATGGACTTAGCGAGTGGTTCCTTGTGCAACAATTTTGGAACGGACTATTTGAAGATTCCCGAAATATTCTCAATATAGGATCCAATGGTATGTTTACCGAAATTGATGACAATCAAACATGGGCCAAAATCGAAGAGATGGCGGTTCATAATTCACAATATAGTAGACCTCGAAAGGCTACTAGAGGAGGAAAGCATGAGGTAGATTCCATACTCAATTGGGTGCTCATATTGACACCATCAATTTGAAGTTTGAGAAGGCCATGGCTAAGCTTGATGAAGCTTACAAATCACCCAAATAACATGTTAATGCTATGGTGGCATCATCCTCAATTCCAAGTGGAGTATGTGAAAGTTGTGGAACTTTGGGACATGACCAAAGTGAATGTAGGGGAACGAGTGAACAAGTGAATGCTTTCCAAGCATACAAAAGTGGCACCCCTTATTCCAACTATTACAATGAGAATACCAAATTTCATCCAAACCTTTCATACAAGAGCCAAAATGTTCAAAACCCTCAACCAACATACACCCCACCTCCAATGAGAAATCAAGCTCAAACACTTATAACCAAAGGCAAAGTTATCAAAATCAACTTCATACAATCAATCAAATGACAAAAGCTTTGCTGTTTAAAAAGCGGTCCTCCAAATGCAAAAGAATCAACAAGAATTTTTCACCCAAATGCAAAAAGATAGTCAAGCCAAAGACATCACCATCAACAACATACTAGCCCACACCAAGATGTTGGAAACCCAAATGTCTCAATTAACATCTTCTAACTCTCAAAGAGAAAAGGGGCAATTACCACCTCAAGGTAATCCCCCAAGATATGAGTCGGTTAGTGCCATCCATTTGAGGAGTGGTACAAGATATGAAGGGCTGAAGAGGCCAATTGATGAAGATGTTGTGAATTCTAGTGACAAGCGAAGAGTTGTGGAGAACTCTAAAGAAGAAGAACCCACCACCCAAGAAGTTTCAAACAAGAAGAGTGAAGAGAAGGCTAAGGAGAAAGAGCCTATTGTTATTAGACTTCCATTCCCAAGTCGTCAAGCTAAGCCTAAGCTTGATGAACAACTTGGAAAGTTCATGGAGATTGTGAAGAACTTAGAAGTCTCAATCCCATTCACGGAATTGATCAATCATGTTCCGGCTTATGCAAAATACATGAAAGATATTCTTACCAAGAAGAAATCCATCCGGAAGCTAGAAACTATTGCCTTTACCAAAGTGAGTAGTGCTATTCTACAAGGAAGTTTACCTCCAAAGCTCAAAGATCCGGGAAGCTTCTCTATTCCATGCACCATTGGCGACACTACAATCAACATAACAAAGCATTATGTGACCTTGGAGCAAGTGTAAGTGTCATGCCATACTCGGTGTGCAAAAGGCTAGGAATGAGAGAGCTAAAGTGCACCAACATTACACTTCAAATGGCGGTTCGATCAACAAAGGTACCTTTAGGGGTATGGGAGGATGTGCCCGTAAGAATTGGCAAGTTCTTCATCTCGGTAGACTTTGTTATTGTAGACATGGAAGAGGATTCCAACATTCCTATAATTTTAGGAAGACCTTTCTTGCATACCGCGGAAGCGGTGATTGATGTGAAATATGGAGAGCTCACACTTGAAGTGGGAGATGAGACAATCACCTTTAATCTTGATAAGACAATGAGAGCTCCCCAACTACATGAGCCATATTTCAAGATTAATCACTATAGCCGAGAAAGTGATAGGAAGAAGTTGGCATCTCAATGCAAAGATCAAACTATGGGTAAAGAATCACCACCCACATGGAAGAAGAAAGTGGATAATCTTCAAGATGCTCTATCCGGGGAGCAAGAAAATTTCAACAACAATGAGAGCTTGAATAGCTCACCATCAACCATGACAAGAGAAGAAGAAGGCCTCCTTGGCCATGACAACAAGAAAGAGGAGTTGCTTTTGTCAATTCATGATACCATTGGGGAGAAAGCTAGTGAAGTTTATGGTCTATGGGATGACGAATTTGAAGGATTAGTCAATCCCTACATTGACAATGCTATGACCTTAGACCAAGGCTTTGTTGATCCTTGTCATAACTTTTACATGGGTCACCACCATGAGGAACACAATGTGCAAAGGTCTATTGAAGATCTTTATGTTGAAAATGAACAAGCCTTTGACTACTTCTACAAGGTGTTGAGCAACATCAACAACACCTTGGCTATGCCCCCTTGACATCTCAATAAAGAAGTGAGAGTTTGGTGGAGTCCTCCCTAAACCACCATTTGTAAATATTCTAACCCTTAACTTGCATTTTACTTCTTGTCTTACATTTTTGTCAATTTTGGATTTGCAATTTCATACTTTGATCAAGAGTTTTGTCATGAGAGAAAGTGAGGGAGGGATTTTAATATATTTTGTTGTGTAGTGTTTGCTTTAGTGTAGGGATAGCAATTGGCTAGGCAAACCAAGCCTTCATAGTCACCCACAATGTGGAACAAAGGAATGAAGAAAGAATGATATGGGAAATGAAGATCCCCGCGTGTGGAACTGAACTCGTGGGTGTTGTACAGGAGAAGATCCGAGCGTCCAAGGAGGAATCCGCTTGTGCTGAACCTGATCCGAGCGTCCTGACTCTAAGACGCTCGTCTTTAGAGAGCTGAAATTGAAAATTCCAGTCTGTTTAAAAATCTGAGCAGACTGCATAGGACACGCCCGTACAAGTCCAGAAGACGCTCGTCTCAAGAGAAATCTGCACGTCCTAGCTGCTTCAAAAAAATTTAAGATTCACACTGTCTATGAATCCGAGCGTCCCCAGGTGAAGACGAGCATCCTCAGCAAAATCCGCCCGTCTCCTGAAGAATCTGCGCGTCTCAGCACGGGTTGGAAATTACTGAGCTTAATGACTCAGGATCCGAACGTCCCCAGCACAAGAAGCCCATCTCCCACTGCTATTTGGCTATGACACGGGATTAAAATCTCCTCATCCCTAATTCATTTCTTTCTTTCAAAACACAAACACACCCTCTTTCTCCCTCAAAACCCTCAATCCCCTCATCAACAAAACCCAAATGTTTCAACCAAATTCACCAAAATCAAACCCAAACTTCCTCAAATTACAATCAAACTACTCCTTTACCAACAAAACACCATCCAAACACCAAAATCCTCAAAAATTCAATCGATTTTCTAGGGTTTCAAGGCAATTTCGAAAATCCCAAAATCGATTAGGGATTAATTGGAGCTTGAGGAGACTAGAATCATTCAAGAAAAGCATTGGTTTGTTGATACAATCTTGACAAGGAGAAGAAAATGGCAAGAACAAAAGGTGGAAACAAGGCACCCACAACATCAAATCTCTCCAAAAGGCAACAAGCTCTTTTAGCCTCAAAGGCTATGGTAGTGCATCAACCAAGGGTGGAGATTCAAGAAGTTGCTACTCCTATGGTGGAAGCTACTCCTACTCCGGTCATTGAACAATTATCATAGGAAAGCATTTGTATCCCTTGCTAGAAAAACTGTTTTGCCTACCAAATTCATATGCTATGATGCCTTAGACAAGTTGGGTGTTCTTGAGAGGACTAAGAATTTTTTTGAGTCTATGAAGTTGAAAACACTCTTTGACATGCAAGAATTGACTTACCCCTCCCTTACCATGGAGTTTATAAGCTCTTTGAAGGTGACTAAGGTGGATACTCGAAAAAGTGTTGAATTCCTTCTAGAAAACAAGGATAGGAGAATGTCTATGAGTGAGTTTGGCAAAGTGTTTGGTCTTGAAGAACACTCTCATTATGAGAAGAAGCCCTTGAAATATGACCCAACACCTCTATGGAAAGCAATCCCCGGGAGAAAATATGAATCCTTCCATGAGTGTCATGTTCTATATGTCCACCATCCGGGCATAAGAGTGTGGCATAAGATTGTGGGCAACACTTTAATTGCAAGAAAGGGCACAAATCATTTTACCGAGCTCGACTTTGTCTATCATGAATCCACCATGAATGTCAACAAAAAGTTCACCAAGGAATACAACATACTTCAACTCTTACTTGAACGATGGCTTACAATTGATAGTGGTAAAGAAGGAGCGGCTTTTATTGTGAATGGAGGATTAGTAACATGGTTAGCCAAACACTTTAACCCGGATTTCAACAAAGACAAGACATACAAACCAGTTAAAGGTGGCAACCTTCTTGATTTGGCCACTATGATCAACAAGTTCCATTGGGTCAAGAATGATAATCTTGACAACAAATTTGAGTGGCTCACTAAAGAAGCTAAGTCCTTCATCTTGCCGAACAAGATATGCCGCATCAATGTCCAAAGTCCAAGCTACCTACTACCCATCTACGATGAAGCCGAGATGATTATGAAGCAACATTGGGAATCTAATGTCGAGCCCTCCTCCTCCTCTATTGTGACTCCACCTTATCTAATCGCCTACCAAGAATTCACACTAAGTGGCACAAATGTCATGGTAGGCAATGACTACTTGACTCAACTATTACAACACATGCATAAGCAAGCTTATGAAGATCGGGTCAATGCCTATCGGGCTGAATATCCGCCCTCCTTCATTTAGCTAGGCAAGGACTACTTGATCCTATATGTCCTTTGCCTAGTTGGGCGGATAGGGAGGTATTCTTCCCAAATGCTCCTAGAGATTCCAACATGGATGGTGAAGTTGCTAAGGGGAAGGAGATTGTTGTTGAGAGTGGGAAGGTAGCTATTCTTGCCATGAGGAAGAAGAAGAAGAAGTACAAAGTTCAAGTGATGATAAAGATGGTGATGCCTCTGGGTCCATGGAGGTAGATGATGATGATGACAATGAGGAAGATGATGATAGCGATGATAGTGATGAGGATGTCGCAATGAGCGACAATTGAGGATTAACAAGATTTTGGAGGATGCCACAATCCATTGTGAGTTTCCTACACCTCCTCTTAGCTTTGTGTATACCTCTTGTTTACAATTTTTAATCTTGATCATTGGTTTTGAGTTCTAGCAACACCTAGAGGACTCTCACCTCGGTCTCATTGAGGTGTCTCATATTGTTCCCACTTGTACAATCCAAAATGACAAATTAGTTTCATGCATTGCATACTTGTGCATGAACTCCCCCATTTTACACTAGAAATAGTGTCCTACTTGGTTTGAGGAAGTTTATGCACAAGAAATGGGAGTTAATTCAAATTAGCTCTCCAACCAATAAATTTATGCATCATATAGTATAGCTTAGAATGCATCACTTGTGTATATTGCCATGTAGCTTGCATATTAGTGTAAAAACCATGCATTCTCATTTAGCTTGTATAATTTCCTATTGTATTGGCCATTGAGGACAATGCCCATAGTAGTGTGGGGATGGGAAATTCTAACTTGACTTTTAAATCAAAAAAATGATAAAAATTGAAAAATTTTGAAAAATACAAAAATATGTTCTTTTATTCCATAAAATCAAAAACCATAAAAAATTGAAAAATTGAAAAAACCAAAAACATGTTCGTTTCCTTTATAGTGTAGTATTTTATATTTTGTATATACTTGTTTGTTTTTTTGTTTGTTTATCCTTCTATCACATTGATCGACTACGCCACATCCGAGACATGAGGATTATGAAGACCGCATGGTATGATCTTTCCAATCTCCTTTTTCCTCTCTACGTTAATGACTATGTGGCTTTATTTTGATTGATGCGGTACAAACCAATGTGATTCTAGGAGTTGCATGTAGTTTATATGACATACTAGTTGATAGAAGCATTTGCATTAGGTTGTATAAATGATAGTTGTATCATGGCATGTAGTTGCATTTAGGAAATTTTTTGTGAAAACATCTATTTGGGAAACTTGACAAGTGTATATAAGGCCCTTGTAGATACTTTTTATTCTTGAAACTTTGCTCACTAGAATGCTTCTAAAACACCTTAGGATGTGTCATGCTAGTATCCTTTGACCCATGGATTAAGGCCTAGTCAAGATTACCTTGTGGTGTGATAACTCATTCGCTACCGTTTATTCCAAGGTGACCCTTGAAACCATGCAACCATCTTCTACATTCTACCACATTTTGTTAACAAAAAGGGAATGGGCACAAAAACTATCAAAATTTGAGTTCAAGCATTGAAATGAAAATAAAAAAGTTTGCAATTTTCATCAAAGAAAAGAGGAGCAAAAATAAACTCATATGCTTCAAATATAAGCACCCTCGTTACTAATTGGGGTGACTTTGAAAATGTTCAAAAGAAAATGCAAAAAGTTGAAATTGTCAAGCATCAAATGCCAAACATCAAGAAATGGCAAAAAGAAATTGTTCTCAAATGTCAAATGCCACAAGAAATTGGAGGGAAAAAAAACAACATCAAAAGCAAACTCCCATATGAAACTCAAAACACATTAATCCCTTTATCCATCGAATCCACTTTTGTGCATGGTAGAGAGGGGACGACCCTTCTTCTTGTCTAGGCAAGAAGGGGAATTCCGCGATCCTTCAGTGTTTCTAACGCCATAAGGAGTCTACTATTGACGAAAGCATTTAACGATTGAGGACAAAGGTACCCTAGCTTGATACAACTTGGAGGTGATTTATTGGTATCCTTTTAGGCTTAGTAGCTTGAAGAAACCGTATCTATGATGGAGTGTGTACCCTTAGATTGCTTCCCTTGTAGATAATTTCCGCCACTTAGATGAGGAAAGTGGCTATTCATTTTTGTAGATGCATCCACTACTTGTTTTTGTGTGCCTAATGCTTGGATGTGTCGCCATTTTGGCAAGCCCCACATTGCCTTGCAAGAAGGCATCCTACCTCATGGTTGTATTGTTGTGAGTTGAAGGGGTGGAGTGAGACCTGCTAATTATCTCACATCAGCTATATTTGTAGGTTAGTTTAAATAAAGGTCCCAGTTTTAGTCACCTCTTTACTCGGGACGAGCAAAGGTTCGGTTTGGGGATGTTTGATATGACTCATATTTGAGCACATTTAGTCCCCGAATTAACCTCGTTCCTATGCTTTTTAGCACATATTTAGGTCATTTATTGTCTTTAGTTTCCCATTTTGCATATTCTTTGACGTTTTGTCTCCTTGGCAGGAAAGGATTGCTAACCTTGCATCTATGAGGCGAAATGGAGCTAAATTGACCACATCTAATGACCAAGCATCAAAGAGAACACCTACACTAGAGGCCTAAGTAGATAATAAAGTGAAATGGGCAATTATGAAAGGATCCTTGCATCCCCGAAATAATCCTTGCGGATTGTTAAGGAAGAAAAGAAAAGAAGCAGTCTGCCCAGGAATCCAAGCGGATCAGGCACGATCCGGGTGTCTCACAACAGCAAGATCCCGGCGTCTTGTGCCCAAGATGAGCGGTTTGCAGCACCCTGAGCCGAGCGTCTTCCCCTGGATCCGAGCGGATTCTAAGACAAAAGAGCCCGTGCCTTACCTCAAGACGAGCGGATCGTGGCAAGACTACCACATGGATATGCTCATTTCATTCGAGAGGAGCATTTACTCAACTTTTCTTAGGGTCTTAATAGTCATTTAAGCCCTTAGTAACCCTAATCTTGTACTTAATCTTTAGTATAAATACCCCTTGTACTACCTAGATTAGGATCATCTCTTAATAATCTCCTAATCATCTCTTAGTAATATCTTAATCAATCTCTTAATCAAGTTGTAATTCTCTCAAATTAGTCTTAATTTAGTTGTAATACAATTTCTCAATATTAATCACATCTTAATCTTTCCTTAATTTCTCTATTGTTCTTCCTTTATTTTGGGTAATTAGAAGATTATTTGGGTTTATTTGGAGGATTGACAACCTTCCATCAATCATCAAGTACTTATATTATTCTTTGCTTTATTATTTGGAATCATCTTCATAGGTATAATTCTCTCTTAACCTTGTTTAATTATTGTTAATCACTTTCATTTATTCATCATGTTTTGCCTTGTTAGTATGATTGACAACCTTATTAACATGTTAAACTTGATCATGAGTGAGTAATTTCCTTAGCTAGGGTTAACGGGGAATTAGGGAAAACCAACATGGGGAATGATTCATGCTTAATCTAATATGTTTTCATAATTAAATTGCTTGCTTGTTGTGATTTCAACTTATGCACATGTTATGTTTGATGAAATGCGAGCCTATGAATCCTTGCATTTTTTACCCATCACCTATATTTTCAATGAGTCTTGTAAGCTTATGCACCAACTCGAGCCTCATTAGACCATGCATATAGTTGAATAAGAAGGATTAAGCCGACTTGTAGGTGTTGTACAATCTAATCGATTCGGCTCCGAGACCCAAACCTTCCTAGGGAGTGTAAGCTTATACACCAACTCGATGCCATCACAACAATAAGTGCTTGCTATATAATTGAGAACATGTTTGTATGATCAACTCCCATGAATCCCCTATGAACCCATGACACCCTAGTGCTTTTAGTCAATTGTTTACATCTCATTTTTATTGCCTTGCTTGTTTTCATTACTTTACTTTCATCTTGTTAATTAGTTTAGAACAATTCCATCTCAACCCAAATTGTGACACCCTAAGACATAGCTATTTGCAATTGAGAATCCTACATCAATACCCGTCCCTTGGGATCCGACCTTTACTTGCCTCTTTGCTAAGAGTATGATGATACGTGCATATTCTATACACTTTATCTGTGGTTTTGGCATGTATTTCTACGCATAATTGGTAGCTTAAGGCTGCTATTTCTCCCGAAACGGTTTACTTTGCATTTTCTATGATTTATTGTAGGAATGCGTGGAAGTAGGCTAAATCAAGCCAAATTCGTCCTCCGGAAGCAAGTTCAAGGAAGCCAAGAGGAAGGAGAGTTCATTCAGTCACCTTGGGATGCGTGCAAGGAGTGAAGAGTTGATTGGAAGCAACAAGGAGCCACTGCACAGCATTTTCGATCGATCGACTAAGCCTTTCGATCGATCGACCACTGGAGCTCGAGGCGAAACTCTTTGTTCGAAGTAATCGATCGATCGACCGTCTTGACGATCGATCGACTGATTTCGAGCTGATATTTATTTTTCCGTGTTAGACTTTTAAAAGCCCAACTTGTAATTAACTTTCGGGATCTTTTTATCGAGAAACGCAGCAACTTTTAGGTTATGCTTTTCATTCTGGAAAAACTTAGTTTTCAGATCTAGCTTGAGACGGAAACCTTGATTTGAATGCTTTGTTCTTGAAATTCAATTAGTAAGCTTTTTATGCAATCCTTCCTCTTTCTTGTTTTTCCCTTGTTATTTTGATTCTTGTTTCATTCATCCGATTTCACAATTGAATTTCTTCCCTTTGTTCTAGTTAGATTCCATCATGTTGAATTTGTTCGTATTTATTAATTCCGCAATTAGTGTAGTTATGATTATGCGTAGGTAATTCCTTTGATTGGGAATTAGGTGAGCCATGGTATGAAATTAGGACGTGTGTAGCATGAGTTCTTCCGTATTGGCCTTGTTATCTTTTGATAGATTTCTTTGCTAGAGTGAAAGATTGGTAATTTGATTTGTCGTTAGATTTAGAATTTCTCTTGAGTGAAAGCTTTGATAAATTCTAGGGAATTATTAGACCGTGAGGTTATTTGAGCTTTGATCGAAAGACTAGCTTGTTTTTCCCGAGACCGTATTATGAGACCTCTGCTTTGCTTGGTGACTGACCCGTTATTTGCCATGGTGAACCGAAATTCCCGATCCTCTTTTTATCTTGTTAAGAATATTTATTTTAGCGATTAGCCGATTAATCAATCAATTTCAAAACCCCCAATTAATCGTTACTTTTTAGATCGAAAAATAGCAAACAAAATCAACCTTGTCTCTCCGTGGTTCGACCCTTACTATCACTAGCTATAGTTTTAGTTTGGAATTATAAATTTAATTTTGGTACTAAACGACGGTATCAAATTTTGGCGCCGTTGTTGCGGGAGACGGTGTAATTACATTTGCTTTATTTTAGTTTATTTTTCTTGTCTCAAGGAACTTTTGTTCCTTGAGGCCGTTGCTTACCTTTGCTTCTAGTTTTGCTTTTGCACAGTTAGAAGACAGGTTTTTGAGAGGAAGACTTGAGTACTCTCACTTTAGAAATTATGGCTACGATATATGATAATTTTCAGCCAAAGGAGCACCACCTTCCAAAGGGGCGCCAGTTACCTACCCCTACTACCGGTAAATTCGAGTTTCGTTCCTCTTATATTGATTAAGTGGAACGAAACCAGTTCGCGGGTCTGCCAGATGAAGACCCCTTGAAACATATGGAAATTTTCACGGACTATTGATGTTCAATACCTATACCGGAGGGGGTAACTCAAGATGAAGTAAAGGGGTTTATGTTCTTATACTCCTTGAAGGATTCGGCGCGAGATTGGTATCGCTACCTCGATAGAGTAGCAGGTGAGTCACCGATTGGACATCTTTAGCACTAGCCTTCTACAAGAAGTACTTCCCGCTTTCAAAGACGATGCCTTGAAGGGTAAAATCACGAGTTTTCAGCAAGGAGCCGACGAAGATTTTTGTGAAGCATGGGGACGTTTCAAAAGTTTGGTCGAGTGTCCCTCATCATGGTTTCCAGCAATGGTATCTTTGCAATCTATTTTACAATGCTTTATATGATGATTACAAGGTCATCTTGGATGCAACACTAATGGCGAGTTTCAAAATAATACCGGTCAAAGTAAAGGTTGGAACACCATTGAGGAGATGGCAGTCCATAAAGCTGAGTTTGGAAGTTCACGTGGAAAGTCACGAAAGCAAAGTGAAGACATGACTGCTGTTGTGACACTTATAACTTCCATTTCTACCCGTCTCGAGAAACTCGAGATTTACAAGCTTCCAAGGAGAAAGTCGAGATTCCTGTTCAAAACTCTGATGAGATCGAGAAGTTAAGAGAGATGGTCCAACTCCTTTTGGTTCAAGTGGCGAATATGGAAGCAAATGGATTGAGTCCTCACGGAATTTTGTGAAACAATTGGAGAATATGGAGGCTAAGCAAGCCGCTACTTCCTCAATTAAATGTGAAGGGCCGGTTGAGACGATCAATGCCATCAATCTCAGAAGTGGCCTTTCCTATGAAAGTCCCGACAAGACAAAGGAAGACTCGGGAAATGATGAAGAAGCTCGTTTAAATTCTGATGCAAAAACGAGTCTGAATGCCAGTACTGTTGGTCGATCGACCAACACTCCCAGTCGATCGACTGAATTGTCAGACAAAATAGTTTCTGGTCAGAAACTATTCACACCTAGCACATCCAGTCGATCGACCAACATCCTCAGTCGATCGACTGAGATACCTGATGACGTTAATTCTGGACAGAAACTGTTCACACCCAGCTTACTTGGTCGATCGACCACCCATACCAGTCGATCGACTGGATCTCCAGAGCAGGATGCAAATCCGTCAACTAGTTTGCATGATTCGTCACTCATTGATGATTTGACGGGGGTTTTAAACCTACGGAAGCCGAAGGTTACTGATCCTACGGCCAGTGTTGCAGTCCCGTATCCGGAGCGTTTGAAGGCTACCAAGCTGGAGCGTAAGTTTGGTAAGTTTCTGGAGATGGTCCAGAATCTCGAGGTAACGGTTCCTTTCACTGATTTAATTACCCAGGTACCCTCTTACGCTAAATTTATGAAAGATATTTTGAATCGTAAGAGAAATTTTCGTGATGATGGTAATGTTGCGTTTGTGGAGGAATGTAATGCTCTTTCACAAGTTAATGTGCCACCTAAATTAAAGGACCCGGGTAGTTTTTCAATTCCTTGCACTATAGGTAACCACGTAATTGGAAAGGCCCTTTGTGACTTAGGGGCCAGTGTTAGTGTCATGCCGTATTCTGTTTGCGAAAGGTTAAACATTGGTAGACTTAAGGTGACCGATATTACCGTTCAAATGGCAAATAGATCGACTCAGAGACCTATAGGTGTTCTAGAGGATGTACCCGTTCGAGTGGGTAAGTTTTTTATAACTGTCGATTTCGTTGTTTTGGACATTGCAGAGGATAGTCGGATACCTATTATTTTAGGCGGACCGTTCTTACATACAAATTGGGTTGTGATAGATGTCAAACGCGGAACCATCACCTTAGAGGTAGGGGATGACACCATTGAGTTCGATCTTGCTCACAAGGCAACTGAACTCGCTGATGAGGATACGTGTTATTCCATTGATATTGTTGACAGGGTTGTTACTTGTAATTGGAGGGCATCCTTAGCCAAGGATCCCTTAGCTGATCTAACCCATTCAGATGAGTGTGCAGGTAATACAGTGAAGAATGCTGAGGAGCCAGATGCTTTGGTTGCCTCAATGGAGAGCTACGAGCTCAATGAAGAAGAAGATGAGACGCTTTTGAGCCTGGCCAACGATAATTTGGTGAACACTTGCTACACCATTGAAGCCGATTCTGTCTATCTTTGCGAGAGGTAAAGGTACCGGAGCGTAAGCCACTTCCTCCTAATCTTAAGTATGTTTTTATAGATGATACGAGAAGATCACTATTGTTAGCTCTAGGCTTAACGATGACCAGCTGTCTGCTTTGATGTGTGTACTTAAGAAAAACAGGAAGGCTTTGGGTTACTCTTTGGATGACATTAAGGGAATCAGCCCTGATGTCTGTATGCACAGGATAGAATTGGAAGAAGGCCACAAGCCTTATAGACAGGGTCAACGCAAGTTGAACCTGAAGATGCGGGAAGTTGTTATGGCTGAGGTGATGAAACTACTTGATGCAGGTATTATTTATACAGTTGGCAACTCCAAGTGGGTTAGCCCAGTTCAGGTAGTCCCGAAGAAAGGAGGGACTACCGTGGTTAAAAATGATAAAAATGAATTAATACCAACTCGAGTAGTGACAGGGTGGCGGATGTGCATTGATTATAGACAGTTGAATGCCGCCACCAAGAAAGACCATTTCCCCCTCCCTTTTGTTGACCAAATGACTGAAAGACTTGCTTCTAACAAATTTTTCTGTTTTCTAGACGGATATTCGGGTTCTTTCGGATCCCTATTCATCCTGGATGATCGAGTAAGACTACTTTTACATGTCCACAGGGTGTTTTTGCGTATCGTAGAATGCCTTTCGGATTGTGTAACGCCCCTGCTACCTTTCAGAGGTGCATGATGGGGATTTTTTCTGATTATATAGAGAATATTATGGAAGTATTCATGGATGATTTCTCAGTTTATGGTGGTGACTTTGATCGTTGTTTAGCTAACCTTGATAAAGTCATGCAGCGTTGTATAGATGTTAATCTTGTTTTAAACTGGGAAAAGTGTCAGTTTATGGTCAATGAGGGAGTTGTGTTAGGGCATCTGATTTCTGATAAAGGTATACATGTTGACAAAGCAAAGGTGCAGGTGATTGAGCAATTACCTCCTCCCGTGAATGTTAAAGGAGTGAGGAGTTTCCTTGGTCACGCTGGTTTCTACCGGCGTTTCATTAAGGATTTTTCAAAAATTGCTAAACCACTTACACAATTGCTCCTTAAGGATGTTGTCTTTGAATTTACTGATGAGTGCCATGTCGCTTTTAACAGGTTAAAGGAGGCCCTAATTTCTGCGCCAATCATTCAGCCGCCTGATTGGGACCTCCCATTTGAGATCATGTGTGATGCCAGCGATTATGCTATCGGTGCGATTCGGGACAATGAAAGAATAAAGCTTTGAATGCCATATACTATGCGAGCCGAACTATGGATGAGGCTCAAGTCAACTATTTTACCACCGAGAAAGAGTTTCTAGTTTGTTTTTTTGCCTTAGACAAATTTCGGTCTTATTTGTTAGGTTCTAAGGTTATTGTTTATATTGACCATGCAGCGTTGAAGACTCTTTTTATTAAGAAAGATGCGAAGCCGAGGCTTTTGAGATGGATACTCCTTTTGCAGGAGTTTGATTTGGAGATCAGAGATAAGAAAGGAGCAGAGAATGTGGTAGCTGACCACCTATCTCGTCTGCCACTGACAGAAAGGGAGGATTTATTGCCTATTAATGATTCTTTCCCTGATGAGAGTTTGTTAGCTATTACTACTTCAGGGTCTTATCCACCTCCGTGGTTTGCTGATTTTGCTAACTTTGTTGTGACAGGTAGGATACCACCCGAGCTTTCATGGCAGCAGAAGAAGCGGTTTGCCTATGATGCTAGGCAATATTTTTGGGATGATCCTTATGTCTTCAAGGAATGCGCAGACGGTCTCATCCGGAGATGCGTACCTCAGTGGGAGGTGAAGGATATCCTAGAGGCTTGCCACTCTTCTGCTTATGGTGGTCATCACGGTCCGTCCCGGACCGTAGCTAAGGTACTCCAATCTGGTTTTTATTGGCCTACTTTACATGCAGATTATCGCAGTTTTGTTGCTGAGTGCGATGCTTGTCAAAGATCGGGGAATATTTCCAAGAGACATGAGATGCCACAGGTAGGTATTCTTGAGGTTGAGATATTCGATGTCTGGGAAATTGATTATCAAGGACCTTTTCCGAGCAGTCAAGGTAATAAATATATCCTCGTAGCTGTAGATTATGTATCCAAATGGGTAGAAGCTATTGCTACTCCCCATTGCGATGCAAAGGCCATGATTAAATTGTTTAAAAAGATTATTTTCCCTCGTTTTGGTGTCCCTCGGGTTGTCATTAGCGATGGGGGAATGCATTTTAAAGAGAAACAACTTAGTGCTTTATTGACTAAATTCGGTGTCCAACATCGTAGAGGTTTGGGGTATCATCCCCAAACTAGTGGTCAGGTTGAGGTTTCTAACAGAGAATCGAAGGAAGTCTTAGCTAAAGTTGTTTCTAAATCACGGAAAGATTGGAGTCTTATGTTAGCTGATGTCTTATGGGCTTATAGAACTGCGTTTAAAACGCCAATCGGGATGTCACCATACCGATTGATTTATGGTAAGACATGTCATTTACCTGTCGAGTTAGAGCGTAAGTCTTGGTGGGCTATTTGGGATTTGAATTTGGATCCTAACCTCTCTCGTGAGAAACGCATGACACAGCTGAATGAGCTAGAGGAATTTAGGCTGCTGGCCTATGACAATGCGAGGATCTACAAGGAGAAATCAAAGCACTGGCACGACAAGAGAATCATCAAGCGCGAGTTCCATATTGGCAATAAGGTACTTCTTTTTAACGCTCGTATCCGTTTATTTCCTGGTAAGCTGAAATCCAGGTGGACCGGTCCCTATACGGTCACGGTATCACAAAGTTCGGATCGTTGAATTGGAGACCTGGGAGAGAAAGGTTCAAGGTAAATGGCCAATATGTGAAGCACTATCATGGATCAGATGCATATGTTGGGAAGGTCGAGGTTTTGTACTTCGACCCGCTATCTGATGATGAAAAGTGAGGTAAAAGGGTCGTGCGGGACCTCTTAAACCAGCGCTAACTGGGAGGCAACCCAGTTGTATTTTTTTTGTAATTCAGGATTTCTATTTTGTTATTTCATTCAATTTGCATTTTAAGTTTTCTTGTTTTGTTTCCTTTCATTTCATGCATTTGCAATTTCTTGGTTTGGGAAAATTGTACGCCTTTGATGATTTCTGCAGGAATTTATTTTATGCAAAGTGCGTAAGTGGTTTACTGGATGTTGTGAGACAAATGGGGATTAAGTCGGGAAACAAGTTTGACGAATTTGAGCTAAATTGCCAGGTCTTTCAGTCGATCGACCAGGAGGTTCAGTCGATCGACTGACACAAAGAGAACAGAAGGTACTGTGAATAGAGAGGTGGTCGATCGACGGGGTCAATTAGTCGATCGACCAGTCCATGAGTTCAGAGGCAGTTAATAAGGGAAGTTTTCATCCTTATTTTCTCATTCATTCACTTCCCAAAAAAAATCTGAAAAACAAAAGAAACCCTAAGTTCTCCCCTGCTGCGATTTTCACCTACATCCCGTCCTAATCACTTGATTTTTATTGCTTTAATCTTCAAAGTTCTTCAAGGTATGTCTCTAATTCCATCTTTATGCTTTTTATTCGAGTTTTGCTGAAGCTCCATGCGAAATTTTCGAGTAATGTGCCCTTGAGACGAAAAAATCGATTTGGGGAAAACGATTTTAGGGTGTGATTTCTGGTCATTTATGTACTTTAATTGCTTATTCAAGCCTTTCCCCTTTGATTTTCGACACTAATTAGCAACTAGGAGATGGTTATTTCAGTTTTCCCCAAAAATTTCGAAACCCTAATTTGCGTGGATCATCTGATTTTGATTCGGGTTTCTAGAAATTGAAACTTAAGTGGTTAATTGTTGCTAATTTGATTCTTTTGCAGGTACAAAAAAAATGACAAAAGGGAAGGAGCCAATGCAGGAGGGGCAGTCGAACCAAAGGCCTGCTAAGCGGCCACGCGGACCGCCTCTGATGATAGAAGCCACTACGGATAGTCTACCTGACTATCCGCAAGTTATCTTTGCTAAACCTATTCAGCGCGCAAAATTTTCCTTCTTTGTTTCGAGTAGGAAGGTCACAGCCACCCGGTTTCTCCATAAAGACACTTTGGAGAAACTAGGCTGTTATGAGTCGGTCGTGTCCCTGCTAAATGGGACGGGTATGATAGGTCTTGTGGACATGGCTGAGTTCACATATTATGTTTTGACCCTTGAATTCTTTTCCTCTTACGCTTTTGATTCCGAAGCCTTTGAGGCTGATGCGACCAAACCCTGCATATCCTTTCGCCTTTTTAATGTCAATTATTCTCTGACACTTGCTGATTTTGCGGGTTTTCTGGGTCTTTACTCCGAGGGCAGAACCTCGGACCCCTCTGACACTCACCGGACCATGTGGTCTTGTATCGGTGACACTTACGGGTCGAGGAGGACGGGCACTTCCGTCCACTTGCCCCCTCTTCGTTATTTTCTACGGCTAATGGGTAATACCATTTTTGGCCGTAAAGAGTCTAATAATGTGAATAATATTGAGCTGTCGATTTTGGCGGGCTATCTGAACGTTGAGCGTCGGAGAGCCCGCATCTATAACATTGCCTACTTGACCGCCGCTCACTTTCAGACTGTAAGTGAGGGCAACTTGACCACCATTGCCTGTGGCGGTTTGGTGACACGTATCGCCAACCGCCTTGTTTTACTTTTCCCTCGACAGGAGGACCCCATTGACCCTGAGCTGCGTTTTATGGACCTCTCTTACGCGAGGGGTGTCTATTGGATCGATAGACAGATGCGGTGGAAGATTGATTCTTTCATCTATGACCGCATCCCTGTCACGGGCTACCCTCTTGTCCTGCCCCTTACCACTGTTGAGGGGACAGCTCGGCCGCCCCTGCCTAGTTACAGGATTCCTCTGGTGGCGGCCACACCTTCTGCTAGCACTTCGAGGAGGGCTCGTGCCTCCTCTTCACAGGCACCCCCTACCTCCACTACCACTCCTCCTGCTGGCACAGCCACTTTTCGTCCACCTGCCCCCTTAGTTGTCCCTCCGGTCATGGACCAGAGGGCAATGTCACGTGTCCTGGGTGATTTGTGCAGGAGTTTCAACGAGCACAGGTTGGACACGGCCATCGCCCTGTACCCGGTCTACGAGGAGCTAGCTCGGGGGGGATGCTTCCACAGGGTGACTGGGCTCACCCTTCTACTTTGCATTTTCTATGATTTATTGTAGGAATGCGTGGAAGTAGGCTAAATCAAGCCAAATTCGTCCTCCGGAAGCAAGTTCAAGGAAGCCAAGAGGAAGGAGAGTTCATTCAGTCACCTTGGGATGCGTGCAAGGAGTGAAGAGTTGATTGGAAGCAACAAGGAGCCACTGCACAGCATTTTCAGTCGATCGACTAAGCCTTTCAGTCGATCGACCACTGGAGCTTCAGGCGAAGCTACTGTTCGAGTAATCGATCGATCGACCGTCTTGACCAGATCGATCGACCTGATTTCGAGCTGATATTTATTTTTCCGTGTTAGACTTTTAAAAGCCCAACTTGTAATTAACTTTCAGGATCTTTTTATCAGTAGAACGCAGCAACTTTTAGGTTATGCTTTTCATTCTGGAAAAACTTAGTTTTCAGATCTAGCTTGAGACGGAAACCTTGATTCGAATGCTTTGTTCTTGAAATTCAATTAGTAAGCTTTTTATGCAATCCTTCCTCTTTCTTGTTTTTCCCTTGTTATTTTGATTCTTGTTTCATTCATCTGATTTCAGCAATTGAATTTCTTCCCTTTGTTCTAGTTAGATTCCATCATGTTGAATTTGTTCGTATTTATTAATTCCGCAATTAGTGTAGTTATGATTATGCGTAGGTAATTCCTTTGATTGGGAATTAGGTGAGCCATGGTATGAAATTAGGACTGTTGTGTAGCATGAGTTCTTCCGTATTGGCCTTGTTATCTTTTGATAGATTTCTTTGCTAGATTGAAAGATTGGTAATTTGATTTGTCGTTAGATTTAGAATTTCTCTTGAGTGAAAGTTTTGATAAATTCTAGGGAATTATTAGACCGTGAGGTTATTTGAGCTTTGATCGAAAGACTAGCTTGTTTTTCCTGAGACCGTATTATGAGACCTCTGCTGCTTGACTGACCTGTTATTTGCCATGGTGAACCGAAATTTCCGATCCTCTTTTTATCTTGTTAAGAATATTTATTTTAGCAGTTAGCCAGTTAATCAATCAATTTCAAAACCCCCAATTAATCGTTACTTTTTAGACTGAAAAATAGCAAACAAAATCAACCTTGTCTCTCTGTGGTTCGACCCTTACTATCACTAGCTATAGTTTTAGTTTGGAATTATAAATTTAATTTTGGTACTAAACGACGGTATCATATGATGTGACCATTATTTGAGCATATTTAGTCCCCGAATTAGCCTCGTTCCTATGCTTTTTAGTGCATATTTGGGTCATTTACTATCTTTAGTCCTTTGTTTTGCATATTCTTTGAGGTTTTGTTTCCTTGGTAGGAGAGGAGTGCAAACCTTGCATTTTGATGGCAAAATAGAGCTAAATTGATCGAATCTAATGACCAAGCATCAAAGAGAAGACAAGACTAGAAGGCCTTTGTACATATTATAGTAGATGGGCAATGATGAAGAAATCCTTGCATCCCTGACTAAATCCCGGAGGATTATTGGAAGAAGAGAGGAATAAAAGAAGAAAAGAAAGGCTGGGACGAGATCCGCTTGTCCAACCATAAAGACGCCCGTCCAAGACTGCAAGAATCCGAGCGTCTTTGCCATAGGGGCGCTCGTCCAGAGGCCTCCCAGGACGCTCGTCCAAGCCAGCAGGCCGCCCGTCCAGCCACCCCAGAATCCGCTCGTCCCGACCCTTGGACGCCCGGATTGTCTTACAGACCCATACGTCCTCTTCTTGCTCCATGAAAGATGCGCATATTTTTAGAAGACCGGCAAAAAGGAGACCCACATCTTTTTCTGAGAGGAGCGATTCCTCAAAGACTTAATAATCATTTAAGCCCTTAGTAAACCCTAATTTGTGTACCTAATCCTAACTATAAATACCCCATTAGTCTAATTAGATAAATCATGTTCTTCTTATCAATCTTTAGTGTAGTTTATATCATTCTAATCTCTTCTTAATCTTGTAATCAACTTCTAATCAAATATTAATACAAATCTCATTTCCTTAATTTCTCTTTTGTTCATCTTTTATTTTGGGTAATTGAAGATTATTTGGGTTATTATTGGGAGATTGACAACCTTCCAATCATTCATCAAGTACTTCTATTATTCTTTGCTTTATTTTGGAATCATTAGTAGGTATAATTCTCTTAATCCCTTTTTAATTATTGTTAATCATCTTCATTTATTCATCATGTTTTGCTTTGTTAATATGATTGACAACCTTGTTAACATGTTAAACTTGATAATGAGTGAGTAGTTTCCTTAACTAGGGTTAATGGGTATTTAGGGGAAACCAACATGGGGATGATTCATGCTTAATTTAATATGTTTTCATAAATTATTTGCTTGCTTGTTGTGATCTCAACTTATGCACATGTTATGTTTGAAGAAATGCGAGCCTATGAATCCTTACATTTTTTTACCCATCACTTACCTTTTCAATGAGACTTGTAAGATATAAACCAACTCGAGTCTCATTAGACCATGCATATAGTTGAGTAGGGAAAATTAAGTCGACTTGTAGGTGTTGTACAATCTAATCAATTCGGCTCCGGGCCCCAAACCTTCCTAGGATTGTAAGATATAAACCAACTCGATCTATCACAACAATAATTGCTTGCTTATAATTTGAGAATATGTTTGTATGATCAATTCTCATGAATCCTCTATGACCCCATGACACCCTAGTGCTTTTAATCAATTGCTTACATCTCATTTTAATCATCTTGCTTGTTTACTTTTATTGCTATTTAGTTTAGTGATCTTCTTATCTCAACCCAAATCGTGACACCCCTAGACACCGCTACTTGCAATCGAAAATCCTACATCAATACCCGTCCCTTGGGATCCGACCTTTACTTGCCTCTTTACTAATAGTAGAGTTGTTTGTGAAGGTATAAATATTGTTTTGGTCTAGGTGCTCCTAACGTGAAGTAACCGAAAATTAAGCTCCAAGTGAGTCCGACCAGAGTAGTTTGTGAAGTTATAAATATTGTTTTGGTAGGTAGCTTTTGACGCCGAGTTTAAACCGACACCGCTTTATTTTCACTCACTTGATTCACTCAGCTCTATTCGATTCGATTCATTCGATTCGATTCATTCGATTCGATTGATTGATTCGATTCGATTCAGTTTCATTCAGTTCAGCTTCATTCAGTTCAGCTTCATTCAGTTCAGTTCAGGCCCACTAAGTTCAGCCCATTTCATTTCTACTTATCTTAAACTTATAGATTTCATTAATATTTTCATATTTATTTATTTATTATTATTATATTAAAATTGTTATATCAATATTATTAATATTTTTATTATTGTTATTAATTAATTAATTATCACAATTATTATTATTATAATGAATATTGTGATTACTATAATCAATAATATCGATATTAATATAAATAATACAATTACTAATACTCTTATTAATATGAATATGAATATGAATATTAATTAATTATAATATTATTAATAACATTGGTACTATTAATTTTAATAAACTAATATTATTATTTAAAAATATTACTATTATTACTTTTATTATAAATACGTTTTTTTTTTCAAATACGAACTTTATTTTTTCACATACCTTTTTTCTTAAACATTTCATTTTAGTACCCTTTTTTACCTAAAACCCAACCAAATGAACTCTGAAATCATCATTTTTCCTAAAACCTATTCTAATTGCTCAAATGACTCAAAAGATTAATTTCAATTAATAAAATATTTTACTTTTTTTTATCAATTATTAATATTATTTGTTGATTTTTAATTAATTATTCAAAATTTATTTGTTTGTTAAAGATAAAATTAGGATTTGTTAACTTTTATTTATTTAATTAATTAAATTAGGATTGATGGTGGTTCTTGGTGGCTACCAAATCACTCAAATTAGTATGATACTTACACGAGCTAGGCTTTGAACAACAATTTGACAAATTGGTGCTCCATTATTCTATCTAATTAGGATAGAAGGTGGTTTGTGGTGGCTACCTAAACACTCAAATTAGTATAATTATTAGTATATATATTCTTCTTCTTCTTCTTCTTCTTCTTCTTCTTCTTCTTCTTCTTCTTCTTCTTCTTCTTCTTCTTCTTCTTCTTATAATAATAATAATAATAATAATAATAATAATAATAATAATAATAATAATAATAATAATAATAATAATAATAATAATAATAATAATAATAATAATAATAATAATAATAATAATAATAATAATAATAATAATAATAATAATAATAATAATAATAATAATAATAATAATAATAATAATAATAATAATAATAATAATAATAATAATAATAATAATAATAATAATAATAATAATAATAATAATAATAATAATAATAATAATAATAATAATAATAATAATAATAATAATAATAATAATAATAATAATAATAATAATAATAATAATAATAATAATAATAATAATAATAATAATAATAATAATAATAATAATAATAATAATAATAATAATAATAATAATAATAATAATAATAATAATAATAATAATAATAATAATAATAATAATAAAAGAGATATTTAGAGGTAGGGTGTAAGAGGGTAGGTGAGTGTGTTGTCAATATAGGATAGGTCGAGAAAAGATTAGTCTCACAAGTGGAAATGTGACGGTCTATAGCTAGACGGAAGTTAAGACGAGAATTATTATTATTACGGTCATTATTATTATCCGACCAAAAATATGTATACATATATTCTTATACAAATTATGTCTTAAAAATAATATTTAATAATACGTATTTTTATAAAAAAAAAAAAAGCTTTTATATAATACGTTTATAAAAATCGTGTTTGACATAAAATTAATTAAAATGAATAATTCAAAAATATATAATAAAGTAATTAAACGGTTTAATAAATTTTAAATGTCAAAATGGAAAATTCGCGGGTATTACAATCACTCCATCTTTTAAAAAGTTTCGTCCTCGAAACTTGAAAGTAGAAATGAAAGGTTATATAAAATAAAACTGGAATTTTGGAATCGGTAACCAAAACACTTAAAAAGTTACTTATCGTAAGAATTAAAATTCTTTCAAAAGCTTCAAATAAAATTTTCCGACAGAACCCGATCGAAAGGTAAATCATTGGTTTAAAACAAAAATCAAAAATCAAAATACTTTCAAAAACTTTAAAGAAGAGTTTTCGAAAGTGAAAGTCTCATTCATGGAACGAAATTGCTCTTGTCGTGCACACATGAACGTTAACTTTCCAAGTCAAAGACAAATTTAAAACAAAAATCACTCGCCGACAAGCATAGAACAAGTTATTAAACGTCTCTAATAACGAGTTCTAACATCCGATCAACGTTACAATCAAAAGAGAAAGGTAACTCACTCAAATTTTCTTTTGCAAAAGCCAAATGGAAATTGAAATATTCATTGTTGATCCTCAAAAAGGAGTTAATTTATGAAAATATAGTATTAAACTTTGACAAAGAAGTAATAAATAGATCAAATTTAACAGAAATTGGATAAACTTTAAAGAAACCTCGGGCTTAGCAGTTAAAGTTATGATAAAGGAGTTTATATTCAAAGAATAAATAGGGAACTAAATCAAATTTTCATCTTCAATTTTTTTTTAAAAATAGGTAAGGTTTGTAAGAGTAACATAAATTTTTAACGACGACTCAAAAATGGTAGTTTAAAATGTTTAGAAATTGTACGAAAATAAAAGTGACTTAGACATCATAGATACAAGTATGCTAAAAGGATTCAAACTTAACTAATCAAAAGAGCTATGACGAATTTCATAGGTTACGAGTATCAAACTTAAAAGAGGAGCATGATGAAGCGAGAAAGAGAGGTATGAACGGTAACGCTTATGGTCAAAGAGGAAGGGAAATTAGGCAACAAGGAAACGCCAAGTACTCGAATCTCAAACAACAACACCATCCTAAACGGTTCCTAAAACTTCGTAACAACAAAACTTATAATCACAACACTCCCAAGGGTTTCCTCAAACACTCATGTTACTTCATCCTAATCCATTCCCTGAAACAAGGTACTCCACTATAAGTGTGATCTCATCACTCCAAATCCTCAAACAACCAGAAACAACTTCCACAAGATTAAGGTCAAAGTTTCCAACAAAGCTATACTCATATCCAACTAGGGTCAACCATACCATTATCCTTTCTAGCTACTAAAACAAGCGCTAAGACTCCCCAACAATGTAGCTTAGTCTCACTCTCATACCATACCTCAAGTAGTAATTAAGATCACTCACTTAGACCAACTAATAATTCCACAATTGACATTTCTCGTATGGTAACATACACATTATCAAACCCTCATATCCCAAGCGACTACGAAAGCCAATCACAAACTCGATTTACTTGGTCGATCCTACATCCTCAAATCCACCATTCCATTTCATCCATTTTAAGTCAAGTACTAGGCACTAGTATCCCAAGACACGTCTCACTACACTTCCCGAGCTTTTCAAATCCCAAACATAAACAACAAAGCCAAGTTCTATAACCTTAGTAACAAATGCAACTCACACTTGACACACAGAATCCACCAATCAAATATACTCACTTATCAAAGGTCTAGGTATAAGAATCATTAAGTATGTCTCATCACACTACCTAAGTCTTTCCAACATCGCAACCTCTCAAAACCAGGGTTAAGGGTCAGAAACAAACAAACAATCTCCTCAAAAGTTGAATTTACCAATCAAGGTTAACATTCCTCGAAAGAAAGATTACTATCAAAAAGGCGTTAAGGGAGGATAAGGAAGGAACAAAGGACAAATTAGGGGTATAAGAGTAGTTTTCACAGTAGAACAGAAGAGAGTTTAGAAGAAGGATAAGCACTAAGAGATAAAGAATAAGGCAAGGTACACAAAGAATGAGAAACATCTTCGAGAAAGTAGAAGCATTCTTCAAAGGTTGAACAAATCTTCAATCCTCAGCAATAGGCACCAATCTTAATCTTCACGTTGATCAGTTTACGGTTATTGATCCACGGGCATAACAATTATAAAATGACAATCAACAAACATGTTAGAACCTAAGAAAGAGCAGACACACTACAGACTACCACCTTAGGTCCTTAAGTCTACCCATCTCTCATTCATTATTCAAGGTCAAGTTCAAGTTTAAATTTGGGGTACACGTGTGTGCGTCGGGAGCAACATATGCTCTGATACCAACTGTGACACCACGCGATAAAGCGGAAAATATAACTAATAAATTAAAGCGGAAATTTATGAGATTTTAAAAACTTTTAAATTACTAGTTAAAGATTAACACGCGGGTGCCAAAAGAAATGAAACAAATACTATAATAGACAAACTTAGGTTATTACAACCCAATTCTAGAAAGCGGGGAAAGGATATCCCACGAATAAACAAATAAAGGATTCCTAAACTAGCAAACTAAGATCCAAGGGTTTAGTTCTCGCTAGCCCACACGTCTTCCCCACGTAAGCATCTTCACAACCTGTCATTCATATAAACATGAACGCCACAGTCAGTGGGGAGTAACTCAAGGTTCTCCCAGCCACAAAATGTCGAAACACAGATAAACAAGAACATATTAGAACATCATGAATATAACTATTTGATGCAAGCACTCAGACATGAGACTAACATTCAAAATATGCGTAGTCAATCATAGATAAGGCATATGATACATCCAACTTTGAAGACCAAACAACATACAATACATGAAATGGGACTACTAACATCACATAATAAGCAAAGCATCCGGCTCAGAGGCTACCTTTAAAGCATGTCCGTGACACAAGTCCTTAAGTACCTTGGCTCAGCGGTTACCTTTAAAACATGTCCAAGGCACGACCTCTAAAGTATCTGGCTCAGCGGTTACCTTTAAAACATGTCCAAATACTACAAACAAGTGCCCGACTCAGAGGTTACCTTTAAAACATGTCCGAAGCATCACACATAAAGTATCTGGCTCAGCGGTTACCTTTAAAACATGTCCAAATACTACAAACAAGTACCCGACTCAGAGGTTACCTTTAAAACATGTCCGAGGTAAAACAAGCAAGTATCTGGCTCAACGGTTACCTTTAAAACATGGCCAAATACAACAAACAAGTGCCCGACTCAGAGGTTACCTTTAAAACATGTCCGAGGCACAACAAACAAGTATCTGGCTCAGCGGTTACCTTTAAAACATGGTCAAATACAACAAACAAGTGCCCGACTCAGAGGTTACCTTTAAAACATGTCCGAGGCACAATAAACAAGTATCTGGCTCAGCGGTTACCATTAAAACATGGCCAAATACAACAAACAAGTACAACAAACAAGCACAACAAACAAGCACATAGAACGGGATTATTAATGTCACATTCATACTTATGGCTTGCATCTCACCATAAGTACGGATGGAAACATCAATCCTGACGACCTTATCGCAACTAGAGGGCCTATGGCTCACCCCTAGTATCTGATAGGACCGAGACTCAGGGACGGGATGATTAATGTCACATTCATACTTATGGCCTGCATCACCATAAGTACGGATGGGAACATCACTCCCGCCGATCATATCGCAACTAGAGGGTCTATGGCTCACCCCTAGTATCCGATAGGACCAAGACTCAGGGACGGGATTATAAATGTCACATTCATACTTATGACCTGCATCGCCATAAGTACGGATAGGAACATCAATCCCGACGATCATATCGCAACTAGAGGGCCTCTGGTTCACCCCTAGTAACCGATAGAATCAAGACTCTCACATCCGAACAATACTAGACATTATCTAGAGTACGACTCACTACAAGTAACTACTTATAATAAATATCTCATACTTGTATTTTATTAATAAATATTCCACTTCATAAATTAGCATGCCGGTTAAATAATATAAATAAAATATAACAAGTAGTAATGAATAATTTACGTCATGTGAAAATTAACGGAATAAAATGGAGACAAGCATGCGTGACCTATTCATGAGCCCACTACAAAACATAAGCTTGGCCCAACAATCAAATTATGTGGCAAGTCCAACACATTAGACATGATAACCCAATAAATGACCCACATGAGCCCAACAAATGAAGCCAAAGGAGCCCAACCAACAAAACTTAAAGGACCCAACAATTAAAGCCAAAAGAACTCAACAAGTAAAACCAAATGAGCCCAACAATTTGGACCAAAAGAGCCCAACAAATAAAACCTATTGAATCCAAAAAATAAAACATAATATGTAAAAGAACAATATTTAACGAGTCACGTTATATAAAACACGAGACAGAAATTCAAATATTTCGAATAAACTAAACTAGAGTCAAAACAATCCTGTCATGGCCTATATTTGAACGAGCTAAATAAACACAAACAATCAAAACGATACAAGCTAAAGCTCAGCCTCCATTGGCTTGGCTCAATCACGCACATCTATATTTAGATCGATCTAGTTAGTGTAAGCAGATTAGACAGGCAAATTTAATGCTTTATATAGTAACTGAGAGAAGGTGCAGTAGAAGAATCAAAATAACAATAGAACATTAGAGCACAACACGATGAAACTAGGGTGAAATCTCAAGAACAACTATGGAAAACACATTCAAGTATTCAACCTAAGCAAAGGTTCGATACTTATGTGCGACAAACATGAACTGCAATTCGCAAACTAGACACATCATTCGCTAAAACCGTGTTTATTACGCAGCATCGACCTTAGTAGCTTTCTGCAACTCATTCTCCAACTCACCCACTCCATTTCCACACTCTTCACCACCATCAACACCGATATAAATGGAGAGCGCATAAAAACAGTCTATTTCAAACATCATCTTGAGACGGAAATTAGCATACAAATGGGAAAAAGCATAAAGAGTCGGACTTTATCAAACAAGAGCTTATGAAACGACATGTAAGACGGAAATTTCGACATTTTGTCGAGTAACCTATCACCGTTACCTCATGATTTCTTCGAATAAATGGCCCCCAAAGCTTGAGTATTCCACCGGGTCTTCGAAACCTTCATCAAGGAGGAAGAACACGAAAGGATTGAGACAAAAACCGCAACTTTTATAAGACGGCGAAAGACGAAACCACCACAATGACGAGACTTTCTTACCTTAAAAGAATGAGGAAGGAACGAGGAAGCTAATGGTGTAAAAATCTTCGAGTTTGGTCGAGAAATGAAGGAGGGATCTTGGTTTGAAAGGGACGAAAATGGTTATGGTACGGCTCTGATTGTTTTGTTGTTGCTGCTGCGTATTGTTGTTTTTCAGAAAAGAAGAAGAAGAAGAAGAAATGAGGGGGTGGGGGTCACGGTGTACAACAAGGACAATAATAATAATAATAATAATAATAATAATAATAATAATAATAATAATAATAATAATAATAATAATAATAATAATAATAATAATAATAATAATAATAATAATAATAATAATAATAATAATAATAATAATAATAATAATAATAATAATAATAATAATAATAATAATAATAATAATAATAATAATAATAATAATAATAATAATAATAATAATAATATATAAAAGAGATATTTAGAGGTAGGGTGTAAGAGGGTAGGTAAGTGTGTTGTCAATATAGGATAGGTCGAGAAAAGATTAGTCTCACAAGTGGAAATGTGACGGTCTATAGCTAGACGGAAGTTAAGACGGGAATTATTATTATTACGGTCATTATTATTATCCGACCAAAAATACGTATACATATATTTTTATACAAATTATGTCTTAAAAATAATATTTAATAATACGTATTTTTATAGAAAAGAGCTTTTATATAATACGTTTATAAAAATCGTGTTTGACATAAAATTAATTAAAATGAATAATTCAAAAATATATAATAAAGTAATTAAACGGTTTAATAAATTTTAAATGTCAAAATGGAAAATTCGCGGGTGTTACAGATAATGTGAAAGTGTTATGTTAGTTTGATGGTAACTTAATACTCCCTCCCAGTCAAAATAAACTTCCCTATTTCCTTTTCCGTCTATTCACAATAACCTCCCTATTTCCTTTTTTGGTAAGTGTTTGTGTGGTCCAAATTTAATTGTATGGTGGGGTAGTGTATTTGTGTGGTTGAAATTTAATTATATGGTGGGGTAGTGTGTTTCCTTAATATTTGTGCCAAAATGAAATGGGAGGTTTATTGTGAATGGGAGGGAGTATAACGCTACTTTGTTACTTTATGGTCGCACACCCAATTTTCCGTATGAAACTTAAGAGACTGTTTATGTTAGAGTTGTGTTGTCATAAACTTGGTTGTGTACCAAGTGTAATTATCTATCTTTGTGATAGAGTAGAAAACTTATCTTGGCTTTGTGACCAAGTGTAGTATTTTCTTGGTGTTCCGGGTGTAATTCCAGAGCAGTTATATGTTACCACCCGTGCTTGTAGAATGACGTCTTTAGTTGAATCCTCCTTGCGGTCTCCTGAAACGATGAACAAACTGAGGGCTCGGCTTTGGACCGAGCGAACTCACTCCGACGCTCAAGTCAGTAACTTAGAGAGGTAAGTTGTTGTTACTTGGCGAAGTACGTATTGTAGAGAGATAAGGAAGATATTACCAGATGAATAGTGATTCTTAGGTTAAATTGTGGATCCTTTACTCAATGAGAGTAGAGGAGTATTTATAGACTTTCACCTTTTGTCACGTAGTGGCCAAGTGGCCAAGTGGCTAGCAGGTGGAAAGACTGACCTACCCCTCGGCC